>NC_056431.1:9951000-10096000 GCF_018296145.1 Oncorhynchus tshawytscha | reverse complement strand
TATATATATATATATATATATATATATATATATATATATATATATATATAATATGACATTTGTAATGTCTTTATTGTTTTGAAACTTCTGTATGTGTAATGTTTACTGTTCATTTTTATTGTTTATTTCACTTTTTTATTCACTTTATATATTATCTACCTCACTTGCTTTGGCAATGTTAACACATGTTTCCCATGCCAATAAAACCCTTGAATTGAATTGAATTGACAGAGAGAGAGAGAGAGAGAGAGAGAGAGGGAAAGAGAGAGAGGTATAAGAGAGAGAGATAGAGAGAGAGAGAGAGAGAGGGAGAGAGAGAGGGAGAGAGAAAGAGAGAGAGGGAGAGAGAGAGAGAGAGAGAGAGAGAGAGAGAGAGAGAGAGAAAGAGTGCACACAAACACAGTAGCCTCAGTTAACCTCTACAAGCTGTTTTAACCTCATGTCTGTCATGTCATGTTCCACTTCTCTAGTTGCACTTCCTTTCTCCTACAGAGAAAGGGTGGGGGGGCGCAATGTTTGTTACTCCCAAATGCGTTTTTCCTCCTTGTTACTGTAGTTTGTATTATTGCAGTGAATATTGATCCTAGCCATGTCTTCCACATAAACCTGGCAAGCTAAGCTATACAGTTGTCTACACAAACCAACAGAGGGCAGCCAAGGCAACACTGATAAACCAGGACACACCCCATCCAAAGCAGGCCAATGGACTCTCTCACCTTGAGCAAGGCTTACTGGCATTGACGCTGTGTGGCTTTGTGCGTAAATAGACTCTCCCATGTGGGTGAGCAGACTTACTGGCATTGAATCTGTGCTTGTTTTCTACCATTAAGTTTAGGTTCTCCTTTTTTGTTCAGTTCATAGTGCACTGAAGGCTCAGGCAGTGAGTTATTTTCAAGAGATAATCCATGTATCTGTAATATAACTTTTAATTTTAGATATGAATTTCCTTTTGTATTTTCCAGGCATGCTCAATTTTCCAGACACACCTACTTAAACCCTTGATTGAGTAGGTGTGTCCAAACCGTTGATTGGTACTGTGTAGATATTACAAATGCTAATATACATAAATCAGAGGGTAAAGAGAGAAATATTCAGTGTTAAGATTAATCATGTTTTTTAGTGGACTATTAATTGTACCCTGGTGCCAGACAGAAGGCATTTAATCTAAATGTGTTTGAAATTAGAGTGTGTGATTTATTTACACTTTGAGCTTTATTTAAAAATATTTTGGTTTACAAATCTGTATTCTGATAATGGCCTCTTCTTTTGTGTTTTCACAAACAAAAAACATTTTTTTCCATCAACTACATACTTTAGAGAAGGATAAAATTGAAGAGGTAGATAGAAAAGTTGAGCATCACTGAATATATAGTAAAATAAAATATATGTCTATACAGCGTTATACATAATCTGACAATATGTGACTATAAATGACATTGATAGTGGGGACATTTTTATCAAATGAATCAACTGAAAGGCCAAACAGGAACAGTGTGGCAATTCCTTTTGACTTCTAGAGCTAGATTCAATCCGTACCAAAAGGAAAAAAAGAAATGTTCCTGCGTTCGAGGAGACTGCATTCACGGTAAATGTTGGATATGTTGAGTCAATCGGAAATTACCTTTAAATTTCAATCGTGCTATACAACGGACCTTCCATGCTACAGATTGAATGTAGGCCTTAGTCTCCACAGTTGTCAGAAATAAGTTGAATTAGATATTGCTTGTGTCATTGCCGACAGCAAAGAACACTGAATTGAGGAAATTGTTACACGTGTAACAAGAAGTAAATATTTGACATTGAGTTGTAAAATGTTTACTCTTGTGAGTGGTAACCTCACTGGCACTCTGTGTAATGACAACCAGTAATACATGTCATTTCAGACTTTAAGAATAGTCTCTTTCTGCTGCATTCTCATAACATTGTCAAATCGGTCTTTAAACTCTGATATGACTTATCCATAAACACTGAATGTACATACACTATCCTTCAGAAATGTATTAGAAATATTCCAAAATACAATTTGTGTCCATAATTTGGTGTTTATTTATGTATATTACATATACAATTAAACAGGCAAAATAATGAATGATTTAAACTATCCGGTCTGCCGGTATTAAAAAAAAGTAAGTCATTAGATGTAGTTTTTCAAAATGTATGTCATAAACATTGATGAATAAACAGCATTATGATATATCCCACAGGGCACAGGCATCAATTCAACGTATATTCCACGTTGGTTCAACGCCATTTCATTGAAATGACGTGGAAACAACGTTGATTCAACCAGTGTGTCCCCAGTGGGATGTATCTCTTTGGAAAGTGCCTGTCACCTATTGTATGTGGTCAAGGTTATGATGATTTTGGGTGCTGGGGTTGAGAGAAGCGGTGGCTGTGGTGCTAGCCGGTGTTGAGGTGTCAGATCAGTCGATACGGTTGCCCAGGATGATGGCAGAGACGATGTACAGGACGATGACGGTGATGCCGATACCCAGAGCGGTGTGGTTCAGTATCCGCGCTAGACGAGAATTCTTCTCAGCAATCTGCTGATGACCCTGGTTGTTGGCGTCTCTAGTCTGAGAGCAGAGAGGGAGGGAGGGAGGGAGGGAGGGAGGGAGGGAGGGAGGGAGGGAGGAGGGAGGGAGCACAGAAGGATAGAAGGACAGAGGGATAGAGGGAGATAGTGAGAGAGAGTTGTAATTGTTGTAATCGTCATTCAGGAAAAAGAGGAAGAGACTTCAACGGAGAGAGTTCAATGATGATTCAGTGCCACCATGCTCTTATTCGATTGGAGTTATTTCAGGAGATGCAGTATTAATTCACAAACACAATACTCAGCCAACATGCTAACAAAGTCAGAAAATAAAAAACAAATAGGGACATTTTTCTCTCTCACTGCAGAGCATTTATAATATATAATATTAATACCTACTAGTGATGAAAAACAACTAAAATACTGATTTCCTGTGGCCACACCCCAAGCAGCACTAAGTTGAAACAACTGTGGATGGAGCACAAACCTGGAGCTCTCTCCCCTAGCTACAGTCTTAAGAATGATGCTATATTGTAATACATATTTTGACACCTGTTATTATTTCTCTTGGGGGAAGAACAAGAGTTGACAGGCGATGCTAAACATTGAGTCAACTAACTGAAGTCTCAGTGTCCGTGACTCTCCTTACACTATAGACATCTCTGAGCAGCTGACTACAAGAGTCAGTATGAGTCACACACTAAGCAACAGTAAAGCTGTAAGAAAAAGTTGAACAGTATATGTGTGTCTTGGATTACTTTCTTTCACCAAGTCAGGAAGAGTCTTGTGCCAAACGTGAAGTGGCTGTAAAACACAAACAACAGGCACCAAAATTCCCACTCAAAGCATTATTGGGTAAGCAGCAGAAGCTAAAATTCTCATAGTGAAATAAATGTAGTGTTTCTGACACCTTAGTCTATGTTTAAAGAATAACAACATGACCTCACACCCCCCTATAAGATCTCTCCCACTCAACAGTGACTGACTCAATTTAATTTAAGTCTCAATTGAATCAACCTCCCCCTAGTCACATGACGTTGTTAACATAGCCTCAATCTGTTTCTGTTCTCTGGTGAAATTATTGAGTTGGCTTCCACAGCAGGGCGAGGGTTGACAGAAGGCTTTAGGCAGAGAGGTTCTGTGTTAATTTAGGGTAGTGTGGCGTGAGAAGGCCTGCCTGCTATTGTAAACCCTCCTCCTGATTACTGGCAGCTGGATCATAATTGTTTCCACACGGCTAGTTGGAGGAGAAGGGCTTGTTGGCTCTCTTAGCACTGGACAGTTGTTGTATTTCTGGGGGTTTGTGTATTTGCGTGTCTTGAATAATTATCTGGGCACTCCACCAAATGGTTTTCTTCCATTTCCTTGAGGTTCACAAGATTTCCTCCATCCCATCTGTCTGTCTGTATGCTCTGCTTTCCATGATATTGCAAAACTTGAAATACATATAGCCTATCCATTTACTAGGCTACTATGCACAATTACATGAGAGATGTGCTTTGTAATTTGTTGTATGGAATATGAAACCATCACAGCCAGAAAAGGTTAGAATTATTGTATTTTCTGGAATACTGTGTATTCTGGAACACTGTATATTCTGCAATGGTTATGAAAATAAAATAAATAGGAAAAATATTCCTTTGTCTAATTATAAGATAATGTCTAACTATTTTAGATTCTGAAAATAAAACATATTTTTGCTCTTCTCACTGATGGCAAATAGTTGTGTTCTTGTTAATATGTTTTCCTCTTAAATTTGTTTTATTTTCATCATATCCCCCATTCGCACAAAGTACTCACTTGCAAGCTTGCAATACAATATTTCAACCACTAGCAGATGTAAGTATGCATGGTCTGAAGTTTGCAGGGAGGTGAGTACATTCTCACGTCAAGTACTTTTTTAAAATAAAACTTGCACATGCACATTTTGGGGTATATTTTGTATATATGCACGGTTTATAAATGAGGCCCCAGAAACCTACTGGAAGCTTGATTCCACTCACTTACCCACGTAATACTAATTTCCCCATGGGCCTATATCAGCACTGCAGCATATTGTCGATATGACTCATCATAATATAATCTGTCGGGTCAGGCTCCTTGAAAACCACATTACATTCAATACCAACTAAAACCTAAATAAAATATTCTGAACAATTAACTGGTTATTCTAGTGTTTTATAAAATATAAAATACTGTATCTGCAATATGTTCTAAGCAATGTGTTGAGTGCAATCGGACTACAAAGTGAACATTTCATGAATAGTTTTTTTGTGGAGGATATATAACTGGTGTGTGACCTCATGGAGAGGGAGGAGCAGGATGTGAGATGGGTGATATGTGACAAAATTCCAAGACAAACATAATCAGATCGTTGTGGGAGTCTGTCTTTCTAAACTCTGCGACATAAAGGGTCTTCTCAGTGACAGTACAGAAATACTGGTGAATGGGCCATCCATTGAGTGACCCAGGGAGCATTTCTATATTTTTTGGGGTCATTTAGCAGACAATCTTATCCAGAGTGACTTCGTACAGGTCCCCGGTGGGAATGAAACCCAGAACCCTGGCATTGCAAGCGCCATGCTCTACCAATTTAGCCACACAGGACTACTATTGATTTACACTATCAACAGATTTCTGCTCTTCTCTGTGATTGAAGAGAAGGTTGTCAACGTGTAGTCAACTTTGTTCTAAGGGCAGAAAGAATCTGATTGGTTTAGGGAAGAACAAATCCGATTGGTTTCTAAAAGGTCAATGGGCAGAGTTTAACAGATGCACAACTTGAAATCATAGCGGAGGTTTGAACTGAGCATCTTGTAAATAAAACTTGGAGTTAAAAGTTGTAACGTTTTGAAAAAAATATTGTGATACAGTAGTCAGACAAATGTGACAACATCTCTTAGACTTGAAGCAAAGAGTAAATTGTAACAAGCTAGCAGCAACATGCTAAGCTAATCAGAGCAGGCTAGCTTGATGAGCATTTAGCAACCTCTTAGCTACTTAAGTTCAATTAATAGACTACAAGTATGTCAGCTAACATTTGTTTTGTTGAAATGTTAAGGTGAAATTTAAAAAATGGACAGTTATGGACAGCTAAAATGCTAAGCTAAACAGAGCTAGTTGGCTAGCAGATATCTATCTCTTACTAAGAGCTAGATTCAATCCGTACCAAAAGGAAAAAAGAAATGTTCCTGTGTTCGAGGAGACTGCATTCACGGTAAATGTTGCATATGTTGACTCAATTGGAAATGACCTTTAAATTTCAATTGTGCTATACAACGGACCTTCCATGCTACAGATTGGATGTAGGCCTTAGTCTCCACAGTTGTCAGAAATAAGTTGAATTAGATATTGCTTGTGTCATTGCCGACAGCAAAGAACACTGAATTGAGGAAATTGATACACGTGTAACAAGAAGTAAATATTTGACATTGAGTTGTAAAATGTTTACTCTTGTGAGTGGTAACCTCACTGGCACTCTGTGTAATGACAACCAGTAATACATGTCATTTCAGACTTTAAGAATAGTCTCTTTCTGCTGCATTCTCATAACATTGTCAAATGTGTCTTTAAACTCTGATATGACTTATCCATACACACTGAATGTACATACACTATCCTTCAGAAATGTATTAGAAATATTCCAAAATACAATTTGTGTCCATAATTTGGTGTTTATTTATGTATATTACATATACAATTAAACAGGCAAAATAATGAATGATTTAAACTAGCCCGCTTGGAGTTTGCCAAAAGGCACCTTAAGACCTTAAGCATCATGCTGTGGGCATGTTTTTCAGCGGCAGGGACTGAGAGACTAGCCAGGATCGAGGGAAAGATGAATGGAGCAAAGTACAGAGATATCCTTGATGAAAACCTGCTCTAGGATTATTAGTTGTACCCTGCCACCAGTCAAAAGGCCGTTTGATCTAAAAGTTTCTGAAGTCAGTGTGTGATTTTTATTTACACTGAACCGTATTTTAAAACAAATTTGGTTTAAATATCTGCATTCTTATAATGGTCTCTTCCTTTGTGTTTTCACAAACATACAGACATGATACAAGGTAAACACTATTTCCATCAACTACACACTTAGAGAAGGATAAAGTACAACCCCTTGGTAAATAGAAGAGTTTAGCAACACTGAATACATAGTCAAATAAAATATATACCTAACATATACAGTGTTATACATAATCTGGCAATATGTGACTCTAAATGACATTGATAGTGTGGACATTTTTACCAAATGAATCAACTGTAAGGCCAAACTGGAACAGCCCTGCAATTTATTTGGACTTCTAGGGCTAGATTCAATCCGTAGCGTGGAAGGCAATGTTCCTGTGACTGCAGAGAGACTGCGTTCACGGTAAACGCTGCATATGTCGACTCAAACGGAAATGACCTTTACATTTCAGCAGATCTTCTGCTCTACAAATTGAATCTAGGCATTAGTCACCACGGTTGACCAAAATAAGTTGAGTTGAGTCTTTCTTGTGTCATTACTGATAGCCCACAACACTGAATTGAGCAAATTGATATATTTGTGTAACAATAAGTAAATATTTGACATTGAGTTGTAAAATGTTTACTCTTGTGAGTGGTAACCTCACTGGCACTCTGTGTAATGACAACCAGTAATACATGTCATTTCAGACTTTAAGAATAGTCTCTTTCTGCTGCATTCTCATAACATTGTCAAATCGGTCTTTAAACTCTGATATGACTTATCCATAAACACTGAATGTACATACACTATCCTTCAGAAATGTATTAGAAATATTCCAAAATACAATTTGTGTCCATAATTTGGTGTTTATTTATGTATATTACATATACAATTAAACAGGCAAAATAATGAATGATTTAAACTATCCGGTCTGCCGGTATTAAAAAAAGTAAGTCATTAGATGTAGTTTTCAAAATGTATGTCATAAACATTGATGAATAAACAGCATTATGATATATCCCACAGGGCACAGGCATCAATTCAACTTATATTCCACGTTGGTTCAACGCCATTTCATTGAAATGACGTGGAAACAACGTTGATTCAACCAGTTTGTCCCCAGTGGGATGTATCTCTTTGGAAAGTGCCTGTCACCTATTGTATGTGGTCAAGGTTATGATGATTTTGGGTGCTGGGGTTGAGAGAAGCGGTGGCTGTGGTGCTAGCCGGTGTTGAGGTGTCAGATCAGTTGATACGGTTGCCCAGGATGATGGCAGAGACGATGTACAGGACGATGACGGTGATGCCGATACCCAGAGCGGTGTGGTTCAGTATCCGCGCTAGACGAGAATTCTTCTCAGCAATCTGCTGATGACCCTGGTTGTTGGCGTCTCTAGTCTGAGAGCAGAGAGCAGGGAGGGAGGGAGGGAGGGAGGGAGGGAGGGAGGGAGGGAGGGAGGGAGGGAGGGAGGGAGGGAGGGAGGGAGGGAGCACAGAAGGATAGAAGGACAGAGGGATAGAGGGAGATAGTGAGAGAGAGTTGTAATTGTTGTAATCGTCATTCAGGAAAAAGAGGAAGAGACTTCAACGGAGAGAGTTCAATGATGATTCAGTGCCACCATGCTCTTATTCGATTGGAGTTATTTCAGGAGATGCAGTATTAATTCACAAACACAATACTCAGCCAACATGCTAACAAAGTCAGAAAATAAAAAACAAATAGGGACATTTTTCTCTCTCACTGCAGAGCATTTATAATATATCATATTAATACCTACTAGTGATGAAAAACAACTAAAATACTGATTTCCTGTGGCCACACCCCAAGCAGCACTAAGTTGAAACAACTGTGGATGGAGCACAAACCTGGAGCTCTCTCCCCTAGCTACAGTCTTAAGAATGATGCTATATTGTAAATCAAATCAAATAAAAGTTTATTTGTCACATACACATGGTTAGCAGATGTTAATGCGAGTGTAGCGAAATGCTTGTGCTTCTAGTTCCGACAATGCAGTAATAACGAACAAGTAATCTAACTAACAATTCCAAAAAACTACTGTCTTATACACAGTGTAAGGGGATAAAGAATATGTACATAAGGATATATGAATGAGTGATGGTACAGAGCAGCATAGGCAAGATACAGTAGATGATATCGAGTACAGTATATACATATGAGATGAGTATGTAAACCAAGTGGCATAGTTAAAGTGGCTAGTGATACATGTATTACATAAGGATGCAGTCGATGATATAGAGTACAGTATCTACGTATGCATATGAGATGAATAATGTAGGGTAAGTAACATTATATAAGGTAGCATTGTTTAAAGTGGCTAGTGATATATTTACATAATTTCCCATCAATTCCCATTATTAAAGTGGCTGGAGTAGAGTCAGTGTCATTGACAGTGTGTTGGCAGTAGCCACTCAATGTTAGTGGTGGCTGTTTAACAGTCTGATGGCCTTGAGATAGAAGCTGTTTTTCAGTCTCTCGGTCCCAGCTTTGATGCACCTGTACTGACCTCGCCTTCTGGATGACAGCGGGGTGAACAGGCAGTGGCTCGGGTGGTTGATGTCCTTGATGATCTTTATGGCCTTCCTGTAGCATCGGGTGGTGTAGGTGTCCTGGAGGGCAGGTAGTTTGCCCCCGGTGATGCGTTGTGCAGACCTCACTACCCTCTGGAGAGCCTTACGGTTGAGGGCGGTGCAGTTGCCATACCAGGCGGTAATACAGCCCGCCAGGATGCTCTCGATTGTGCATCTGTAGAAGTTTGTGAGTGCTTTTGGTGACAAGCCGAATTTCTTCAGCCTCCTGAGGTTGAAGAGGCGCTGCTGCACCTTCCTCACGATGCTGTCTGTGTGAGTGGACCAATTCAGTTTGTCTGTGATGTGTATGCCGAGGAACTTAAAACTTGCTACCCTCTCCACTACTGTTCCATCGATGTGGATGGCGGGGTGTTCCCTCTGCTGTTTCCTGAAGTCCACAATCATCTCCTTAGTTTTGTTGACGTTGAGTGTGAGGTTATTTTCCTGACACCACACTCCGAGGGCCCTCACCTCCTCCCTGTAGGCCGTCTCGTCGTTGTTGGTAATCAAGCCTACCACTGTTGTGTCGTCTGCAAACTTGATGATTGAGTTGGAGGCGTGCGTGGCCACGCAGTCGTGGGTGAACAGGGAGTACAGGAGAGGGCTCAGAACGCACCCTTGTGGGGCCCCAGTGTTGAGGATCAACGGGGAGGAGATGTTGTTGCCTACCCTCACCACCTGGGAGCGGCCCGTCAGGAAGTCCAGTACCCAGTTGCACAGGGCGGGGTCGAGACCCAGGGTCTCGAGCTTGATGACGAGCTTGGAGGGTACTATGGTGTTGAATGCCGAGCTGTAGTCGATGAACAGCATTCTCACATAGGTATTCCTCTTGTCCAGATGGGTTAGGGCAGTGTGCAGCGTGGTTGAGATTGCATCGTCTGTGGACCTATTTGGGCGGTAAGCAAATTGGAGTGGGTCTAGGGTGTCAGGTAGGGTGGAGGTGATATGGTCCTTGACTAGTCTCTCAAAGCACTTCATGATGACGGATGTGAGTGCTACGGGGCGGTAGTCGTTTAGCTCAGTTACCTTAGCTTTCTTGGGAACAGGAACAATGGTGGCCCTCTTGAAGCATGTGGGAACAGCAGACTGGTATAGGGATTGATTGAATATGTCCGTAAACACACCGGCCAGCTGGTCTGCGCATGCTCTGAGGGCGCGGCTGGGGATGCCGTCTGGGCCTGCAGCCTTGCGAGGGTTAACACGTTTAAATGTCTTACTCACTTCGGCTGCAGTGAAGGAGAGACCGCATGTTTTCGTTGCAGGCCGTGTCAGTGGCACTGTATTGTCCTCAAAGCGGGCAAAAAGTTATTTAGTCTGCCTGGGAGCAAGACATCCTGGTCCGTGACTGGGCTGGGTTTCTTCCTGTAGTCCGTGATTGACTGTAGACCCTGCCACATGCCTCTTGTGTCTGAGCCGTTGAATTGAGATTCTACTTTGTCTCTGTACTGGCGCTTAGCTTGTTTGATAGCCTTGCGGAGGGAATAGCTGCACTGTTTGTATTCAGTCATGTTACCAGACACCTTGCCCTGATTAAAAGCAGTGGTTCGCGCCTTCAGTTTCACACAAATGCTGCCATCAATCCACGGTTTCTGGTTAGGGAATGTTTTAATCGTTGCTATGGGAACGACATCTTCAACGCACGTTCTAATGAACTCGCACACCGAATCAGCGTATTCGTCAATGTTGTTGTCTGACGCAATACGAAACATCTACCAGTCCACGTGATGGAAGCAGTCTTGGAGTGTGGAGTCAGCTTGGTCGGACCAGCATTGGACAGACCTCAGCGTGGGAGCCTCTTGTTTTAGTTTCTGTCTGTAGGCAGGGATCAACAAAATGGAGTCGTGGTCAGCTTTTCCGAAAGGGGGGCGGGGCAGGGCCTTATATGCGTCGCGGAAGTTAGAGTAACAATGATCCAGGGTCTTTCCACCCCTGGTTGCGCAATCGATATGCTGATAAAATTTAGGGAGTCTTGTTTTCAGATTAGCCTTGTTAAAATCCCCAGCTACAATGAATGCAGCCTCCGGATAAATCGTTTCCAGTTTGCAGAGTTAAATAAAGTTTGTTCAGAGCCATCGATGTGTCTGCTTGGGGGGGGATATATACGGCTGTGATTATAATCGAAGAGAATTCTCTTGGTAGATAATGCGGTCTACATTTGATTGTGAGGAATTCTAAATCAGGTGAACAGAAGGATTTGAGTTCCTGTATGTTTCTTTCATCACACCATGTCACGTTGGCCATGAGGCATACGCCCCCGCCCCTCTTCTTACCAGAAAGATGTTTGTTTCTGTCGGCGCGATGCGTGGAGAAACCCGCTGGCTGCACCGCTTCGGATAGCGTCTCTCCAGTTAGCCATGTTTCCTTGAAGCATAGAACGTTATAGTCTCTGATGTCCCTCTGGAATGCTACCCTTGCTCGGATTTCATCAACCTTGTTGTCAAGAGACTGGACATTGGCAAGAAGAATGCTAGGGAGTGGTGCACGGTGTGCCCGTCTATGGAGTCTGACCAGAAGACCGCTTCGTTTCCCTCTTTTTCTGAGTCGTTTTTTTGGGTCGCTGCATGTAATCCACTCCGTTGTCCTGGTTGTAAGGCAGAACACAGGATCTGCGTCGCGAAAAACATATTCTTGGTCGTACTGATGGTGAGTTGACGCTGATCTTATATTCAGTAGTTCTTCTCGGCTGTATGTAATGAAACCTAAGATGACCTGGGGTACTAGTGTAAGAAATAACACGTAAAAAAAACAAAAAACTGCATAGTTTCCTAGGAACGCGAAGCGAGGCGGCCATCTCTGTCGGCGCCGGAAGTCAGGTGACTTGTAAGACATATTTTGACACCTGTTATTATTTCTCTTGGGGGAAGAACAAGAGTTGACAGGCGATGCTAAACATTGAGTCAACTAACTGAAGTCTCAGTGTCCGTGACTCTCCTTACACTATAGACATCTCTGAGCAGCTGACTACAAGAGTCAGTATGAGTCACACACTAAGCAACAGTAAAGCTGTAAGAAAAAGTTGAACAGTATATGTGTGTCTTGGATTACTTTCTTTCACCAAGTCAGGAAGAGTCTTGTGCCAAACATGAAGTGGCTGTAAAACACAAACAACAGGCACCAAAATTCCCACTCAAAGCATTATTGGGTAAGCAGCAGAAGCTAAAATTCTCATAGTGAAATAAATGTAGTGTTTCTGACACCTTAGTCTATGTTTAAAGAATAACAACATGACCTCACACCCCCCTATAAGATCTCTCCCACTCAACAGTGACTGACTCAATTTAATTTAAGTCTCAATTGAATCAACCTCCCCCTAGTCACATGACGTTGTTAACATAGCCTCAATCTGTTTCTTATAATGGTCTCTTCCTTTGTGTTTTCACAAACATACAGACATGATACAAGGTAAACACTATTTCCATCAACTACACACTTAGAGAAGGATAAAGTACAACCCCTTGGTAAATAGAAGAGTTTAGCAACACTGAATACATAGTCAAATAAAATATATACCTAACATATACAGTGTTACACATAATCTGGCAATATGTGACTCTAAATGACATTGATAGTGTGGACATTTTTACCAAATGAATCAACTGTAAGGCCAAACTGGAACAGCCCTGCAATTTATTTGGACTTCTAGGGCTAGATTCAATCCGTAGCGTGGAAGGCAATGTTCCTGTGACTGCAGAGAGACTGCGTTCACGGTAAACGCTGCATATGTCGACTCAAACGGAAATGACCTTTACATTTCAGCAGATCTTCTGCTCTACAAATTGAATCTAGGCATTAGTCACCACGGTTGACCAAAATAAGTTGAGTTGAGTCTTTCTTGTGTCATTACTGATAGCCCACAACACTGAATTGAGCAAATTGATACATTTGTGTAACAATAAGTAAATATTTGACATTGAGTTGTAAAATGTTTACTCTTGTGAGTGGTAACCTCACTGGCACTCTGTGTAATGACAACCAGTAATACATGTCATCTCAGATGTCATCTTAAGTCATAGAATAGAGCTAATAGTCTAATCTGGTTTCCTGGATGATACTGTTGACTAAGGCTGCAGTTCATAGTCACTTTAATAACTCTACCTACATGTACATAATTACCTCGACACCAATGCCCCCCTGCACATTGACACATTGACTCTGTACCGCTACCTCATGTATATAGCCCTGCTATTGTTATTTACGGTTGCTCTTTCATTATTTGTTATTCTTATCTCTTACTTTGTTAGGGATTTTCTTAAAACTGCATTGTTGTTTAAGGGCTTGTAAGTCAGCATTTCACTGTCAGGTCTACTACACCTGTTGTATTCGGCGCATGTGACAAATAACATTTTATTTTATTTATGACTTTTTGGGGTTCTAAAATAAGGTCAATTGTACATTACAGAGCAATGTACAGAATTGTGTTAGCTTAGTAACTACATACTTTCTTATTCCACTAAGATATAATCAATGAATCAATATTTACAAGAGTAGACCAAAAACAAACTCTACCAAATTCTACCTAATATACAGTATGTACATGAGGGTAGAGTAGGTGTCACGACTTCTACCGAAGTCGATGCCTCTCCTTGTTCGGGCGGTGCTCGGCGATCGACGTCACCGGTCTTCTAGCCATCATTGATCTATGTTTCATTTTCCATTGGTTTCGTCTGGTCTTCTTACACACCTGGTTCCAATCCCATTCATAAAGTGTTGTGTATTTCACCCACTGTTTCCCCTCATGTCCTTGTCAGAGATTGTTTATTGTTATGTTCATGTTTTATGGATTGGTGTTTGACGTGTCTTTGTAACCACATTTGTTTTATTATGGACTTTGGAGTTTATGTTTTAAGTTATGAAAATACTCCATTTATTCCAAGTTCAATTCTCCTGCGCTTGACTTCCCTGCCACCGACAAACACGACGTGACAGTAGGGTACTGTCAGTAATGGGGTTGAGAGGGATGAGTGTGTATAAACAATGGATGGATAGATAAAGTGGCTATCGAAGGGTTAACTGAAACAATGCTGTTGCTATTTTCATTGACAGCTAAGTCTCTACACTTCACCTAAAAAATGACAAACATTTGGAGTGTGGACTGTATTAATTGGAGAATTACTGGGAGTGGAACACAGAAGTTGTGTGGTTTGGTGCACCTGTGCTCTCTCTTAAATTATTCTCCCTTAAATTACCCAATTCTCAGCCACTTTCCCTTTCCACCACATGTTGCTTATAGGTTCAGCTTAACACATGCCGGATTCATGCCACTAACGGTCCTGCTTACAAAGGAGCCGTGTTCGACAATGTTTCAAATTCATAGATTTGTTAGTTGTGATTGTGATTGCTTATGTTTTTCTCGTCTAAGGCATGGCCACTATAACTTATTTTACACATCTCTGTTTCCTCAAAGTGCACTCTGTAACGTTAAACACAAAAAATCTGATGAAAAAGAATGTTATAAACGGATGTCTGAGATAAAGCAAACAGCTTTATCTCAGACATTGACAAATATTGAAGTACCATTCTCAACATATCATGACAGTCACAATAAAGATAACATTCACAATGAAGTTCAGGGTTTAGAGCAAATACCAACAGCGTAAGCAACATTCTATTTGGACCTGTGGTAATGGCCCTATTCATTCCCAACAACCCATGGGGCCCAGATAGGGGCCGCTTCATAAAAGGAGGCTGGGGTATCCTAGCAAGTGGTGTTAATAGTTAGTGTGTGTAACCATTTTCTGATAATGCCAGAGTATAGTATAAATAGTAT
The DNA here is from genome assembly GCF_018296145.1 of Oncorhynchus tshawytscha. Classification (NCBI taxonomy): domain Eukaryota; kingdom Metazoa; phylum Chordata; class Actinopteri; order Salmoniformes; family Salmonidae; genus Oncorhynchus; species Oncorhynchus tshawytscha. The sequence continues at coordinate 10,081,162 of NC_056431.1, read as the reverse complement.
TAAAATAATAACTGTTTTCTTCAGAATGTACAAAGACAGGAAAATATGCTTAATGGATTACTAAATGAACTTGAAACTTGTCAAGGGAAACAACAGACACGCTACTCCTTTCGAAGACAATTGCCAGGAAATTGTGTGCAATCTCCAAAAGGGATCTGTTCATCGTCCTGTTCTTATTTCATGGCAAATCACACTAAAACATTTCACAACATACTGACTGGAAAACACACAGCCTACGACACACAGACACAAATCTAAAAACACTTTCAGCCACAGACACGTAACCACACACAAGCACGAGCACACACACAAGCACGAGCACACACGCACACAGACACGCAACCAAGCTCGAGCAGACACACACACACACAAGCATGAGCACGCACGCACGAGCACACACACACACACACACACAATAGCTTCTTTCTGCTCTCTGATTATGCCCTCTTGTCCACCATGTTAGAAAGGCCCCACTGTGTGAACGTTGAATTTCCAATAGGCCGATTCCAGTTGCAATCCCCTGCCCAGGCCTGTACCTCTGTTGACCCTCCCACAGGCCTGTTCCCCTCCTCCTACCCTTCCCAGACAACCTGGCGCAAATCCCAAACACAACAGACTCTCTCCTGGCCTAACCCCCCTCTTGTGGGTTAGGCCAGGAAAAACATGCTGAGATGTGGAAAATCCTATAAATCAAAACATAACAATATCCTGCATAGATCTCGAACTAACCTCAAACAATCCAAACTCAATAAAATAGGGAATGCAACTATCTACAGTGCATTCAGAACGTATTCAGACCCCTTCACTTTTTCCACATTTAGTTACATTACAGCCTTATTCTAAAATGGATGAAATACAACATTTTCCTCATCAATCTACACACAATACCCCATAATGACAAAGCTAAAACAGGTTTAGAAATGTTTGCAAATTTATTACAAATAAAAAATAGAAATATCTTTACATAAGTATTCAGACCCTTTGCTATGTGACCCCAAATTGAGCTCAGGTGCATCCTGTTACCATTGATCATCCTTGAGATCTTTCTACAACCTGAATGGAGTCCACCTGTGGTAAATTCAATTGATTGGACATGATTTAGAAAGGCACACACCTGTCTATATAAGGTCCCACAGTTGACAGTGCATGTCAGAGCAGAATTTTTCCGAGACAGGATTGTGTCGAAGCACAGATCTGGGGAAGGGTACCAAAACAATTCTACAGCAATGAAGGTGCCTGAGAACACAGTGACCTCCATCATTTTTAAATGGAAGAAGTTTGCTCAGTTTGGCCGGCCAGGCGGCCAGCTCTAGGAAGACTCTCCCTAGAGCTGGCCGCCTGGCCAAACTGAGCAATTGAGGAAGAAGGGCCTTCATCAGGAAAGCGACCAAGAACCCGATGGTAACTCTGACAGAGCTCCAGAGCTCCAGAGCTCCTCTGTGGAGATGGGAGAACCTTCCAGAAGGGCAATCATTTCTGCAGCACTCCACCAATCGGGCCACTCCTCAGTAAAAGGCACATGACAGCCCGCTTGGAGTTTGCCAAAAGGCACCTAAAGGACTCTCAGACCATGAAAAACAAGACTCTCTGGTCTGACGAAACTCTTTGGCCTGAATGGGTGGAGTGGTTGTCGGCAGCATCATGCTGCGGGGGGTGTTTTTTCAGCGGCAACTCCACAAATGCAGGTTTGTCAAGCTTGTAGCATCATCCGAAGAAGACTCAAGGCTGTATTCGCTGTCAAAAGTGCTTCAACAAAGTACTGAATAAAGGGTCTGAATAGTTATATAAATGTGATATTTCTGTTTTTATTTGTTATAAATTTACAAAAAAATTGTAAAAAACTGTTTTTCCTTTGTCAATATGGGTTATTGTGTGTAGATTGATAGGAGGAAAAACAATTTAATCCATTTTAGAATAACTCTGTAATGTAACAAAATGTGGAAAAAGTTAAGGGGTCTGAATACTTTCCGAATGCACTGTATGTAATCCAAGGGAATCATTTCCACAACAGTAGCCGGTAGCAAATAGGAAGTCATAATTTCACCAGCTTTCTCATACAGGACATATCTCCATATCTCCTTTTCTTTCTACATGTACAGTAACACATTTCTTGGAACATACATTTTCCTAGATACATAACTCCTTTGTATCTCTCCCTGTCTGGGAATAGTTTTAAGATGGGCCGGTAGTGTACTCTATGTGAGTGGGCATTAAGTCTATGTGCCAATCAGACAGTGCTGCCGACTGGAAGAGACAGAAGAGAAAACTGTGTTTGCAGTGCGGTTTGTCACTTCTGTACGCAGTATCCACCAAAAACTGGCAACTGCAGCTTGCCGCAACTGAGTCAGGGTGGGAAGAGCTCGGTGTGGGATAGTCATGCCCAATCTTCCTGGCAGAGCGTCATGTAGCCTCTTAGAGAGATAATACACCACTCACCCATTATGTCTCCTCCAGGTCTGAACTGGGTGTGGTTACGCCTACTCCCGGTCTCCCGCTCCTATCGTCATGCAAACCTGGACTTCATCAGTACCTTGATTACCTCCCCTTTATTTAGCCCTCTGTAGCCTCTGTCATCAGGCAGTATTGGTTTGTTTTCATTCACGGCCTGTACACTTCTCATGTTTTGTTTATCTGCATTCTTCAATATTAAAATCACCTTCTGCACCTGCTTTCTGTCTCCTGGCGTATATGTGACAGGTGCTCAACTGTTTACTATAAGTAGGCCATTATCCCATTATATTTATCACAATTTCTATTCTAGTTAGTGCATTATCTTCTACCAGATCTAATGTGTTATAATCTCCTACATTCATTTCACATTTCCACAAACTTAAGTGTTTCCTTTAAAATGGTACCCATAATATGCATATCCTTGCTTCAGGTCAAGAGCTACAGGCAGTTAGATTTGGGTATGTCATTTCAGATTTTTTTTTTTTTTTTAAAGGGTCAGATCCTTAAGAGGTTTTAAGCGTCAAATCAAACCTAGGTCTGACAGATTGATTCCAGAGTATCTTCTGGATGCTTTCAGGCTATCTGTCCCCAGATAGCCTTTTCAGTTGTGTAAAACTGGAAAAAGAATTGCAGAAACAACAGTCTGTTGTTTGTGTTGATACCCGAAAGATAAGGAGGCATGAATGTGTTTTCCCAATGACTTTAGGGTGTTGCACAGATAAGAATCAGCTCTGGTTGCTTCAGTTCATGAGAAAATGAAACATAACTTTATGGCAGTGAGTCATGGATATGAGATGCTTCAGTTTAGGGGAAAATGAAACATAACTTTATGGCAGTGAGTCATGGATATGAGATTATAAGAGCATGCTAAGATGATTCAGTCTGTGATGTGGGTCGTTCCATCTCAAGGTTAAATTTAAAAAATACTAGAGTAAGTGCTGTAAGAATATTTTAAGATAAATAAACAACGCAGAGGACTAAAGGTGAAGAGGGAATTAATGATCAAGGGAAACATTGATTAATGGGTCAGAGACATGGGAGGAATTTCAGTCTGGGACTCATAGCTACTTGTGGCAAATTCTAATTGGTTAAAATTGCCTATACACGAGGTACTTGTTATTTGGCCATTGGCCCAATTTTACTGCAAGGAATTCTAATTGGTCAACCACAGGCTAGGGTTGTAATGACAGATCTCCTCTTCGTCTGCAGCGTGGTAAGTGTCCATAATGTTTTTAATAAAGACAAATGAACACTCAAACAAAAACAATAATGTGAAATCTAGAAAAAAACGAAACAGTACCGTGTGGTGACAAACACTCACACGGAAACAAACACCCACAAACTGACAGTGAAACCCAGGCTACCTAAGTATGATTCTCAATCAGAGACAACTAATGACACCTGCCTTTGATTGAGAACCATACTAGGCCGAAACAGAAAACAAACATAGACTGCAACCCAACTCACACCCTGACCATACTAAATAAAGACAAAACAAAGGAAATAAAGGTCAGAACGTGACAAGGGTTGGAATATAGATTACATCCTGTCTCTTTGTTCTGTGGAGAATCGCTGAAGACAGGGAAGAAGGAACATCTGTCATCTACTTTCCAGCATAACAACTATGATGTGTTCTTTTTTTCTTCTTTTTTGCTTTGGGGTCTGTGTTATTGAAGAACAACATCAACTGCTAACAGTTCCTATTAATATACTTTAAGTGCCAACAAGTATGCTCGTAACACTGTTGATCAACCATAAATCCCCTCGTTACAGGGGAAATGGAAGTTTGTTGTGTTCAACGGGGGGCAATTGAATGCAAGCTTCACAATGTTTATTATTATTGTGAAAACATTTCTAGCCTGTCTATCTATGTGTAACAGGGTCGACCTGTTATGCTCAACACACTCAGTTTTCCACCACGAAACACCAGAACATGGTCAAAAAGAGTAGACGGGCTCATCTGCTTTTACACTATTATTTGACTATTAGATGTTCAATGTTTCTTTTGAAAATAATATTCAAAAAGGAATAGTTTCACCATATTAAAACGAGAGTTCAGTTCAAGTAACAGGCTTGACCTTTAAATGAGGGACAGGTTGTTGTTGTTTTTTTCCTTAAAATGAATCACTAATCACAAAATAAATAATAATCTACAGAAATGACATTGTGAAAGTAACAAAATAATTAGAAATTTAGAATGGTGAAAAATGTGAGAAATGTTGGCATTAAGTGGGTTAAAATGCACAGAGGGACAAAACACAGAACATTTGCGCTTTAGTCTTTATTTATATATAAAATCAAATTTATTGAATATTCCATGCAGCCCCAAAAGTAATTATTTATCATGAGAGGGCCATCAACAATAACTAGTAATCCTACATACTCAAAGAAAGGTTAACATCTCACCTTTCTGGCAAATATAGTTTCTGAGGTGTAGTCACTTTTGAGGACATAAACTCAAGTACACAGTACAAATATGATACAAATATGAAAATATGAAATATTTTACAGTTTATAATAGCTCTTGACTTACCCAGGAGAGGAGGAACTTTACTGAGCGACTATGTCTATGATGGGTGTGCATGAAGTCAATTCACCAGCACATTGTTCAACCTCCGTTGATGTTGTTATTACGTTAGAAATCATCCACTGGGTTTTGATACTTGATAATAAGCCACTGTCTCATTGTGAAATAAAGATGCCCATAATAACTTCTTAGAGGTCTTCTACCTCCTTTCTCTCTTTACCAGGCTTTGACCCGGATGTTTCCTCCATTACCCACATTGATCTATATGAGTCATACCCGGTCAACAATTAGCTGCCTAACCTGATATGCGTTTGTAATCCCAGTAAGTAAGTAAAGAGATTTGCTATGTGCACACTGGCCACAAAACGAGGTGGAAACTGAGATGCACTTCCTAACATCCTGCCAATCGTATGACCATATTAGAGACACATATTTCCCTCAGATTACACGGTGTACAATCCACAGTGTACAATCTGTAAAATACTACAGTGTGCAATCACAGCAGCAAGATTAGACAAAAGAAAAGGGCAACCAGTGAAAAACACACACCATTGTAAATACAACCCATGTTTTATGTTTTATTCATTTTCCTTTTTGTACTTTTTGTAACTACTAACTATTTGCACATCATTACAACACTGTACATAGACATAATGACTTTTGAAATGTCTTTATTCTTTTTGAACTTTTGTAAGTGTAATGTTTACTGTACATTTTTTATTGTCTATTCAACTTTTGTTTCTTATCTATTCAACTGGCATTAGCAATTTAAACATATGTTTCCCATGCCAATAAAGCCCCTTAAATTGAAATTGACTTGGGGCATGTAGGGATATTTCAGGGTTTCCAGCCCTTTCCTACCCCTCTTCTCACTATGTCTGTCCATTTGATGGTGAGGTTTGGCAAAGGACAAGATGGAGGATTGATGGAGTTCTCCTTTCGTCTTCAGAATACCTTTTAAATATTGAATACCTCCCCCTCTTACGTCACTCACAGTCAAGGCACCCGCATTGTCCCTATTCCCTATTTTTAATCACCCATATTCCGGGAAGGGTCCCTCCCTTTCTTACACACACTCTCCCTGATTCCTACTCCGCACCCCGTCTCCCCTCCCCCGATCCCCTCAAACCAACCTATCCTCAGGACCTTATTCAAAACAGAACTCAAGACTGTGAGACACCAACACTGTAAGGCCAAAACTATCACAAACATGTCCCTCTCCCCAGCTATGCAGCCCACCACCAAGTCAAAATTCAGATCACTGACTCTAAAGAGCGAGATAGAGAGAGACGGGCCCTTATTTAAACAATACCGGTAACTTTGTTTCTTGGATAATGCTAAAAAAAGACTAGAGTGAGAAATACATTACTGACTACTCTACAAAATGAAACAAGTTATGTTCTGTGGATTATTTAGGATACATCTCTACTAGAAACACATTCGTCTACATTACATTTGAATACTCTTAAAACAGCAATAAAAGTCCCACTCACCGAGATGGAGTAGATAAGTGCAGCGATGCCAAGTGGCAGGCAGCAGCACAGCATGGTGAAAATGGAGTAGCCAAGGTAGTCTGGCAGAGGGTAAGGCAGAGCTCCACGGGTCACAAACACCGTAGGCTGGACTGTGACGGTGGACTGGGGGTAGTGTCCCGGGGAGTACTGTCCCTGGGGGTATGGCTGGCTGTAAGGGGCCCCGGGAGCTCCTCCATACTGTGGCGGTGGTGCGTAGCCCTGGGGATTGGGAGGGTAGCCTGCTGGTGCGGGGTATCCTGCGTTGGGGTGGTCCTGGTAGGGTGGAGGAGCTGGTTGTCCCATCCCAGACTTCTCATCTGGGTTCCAGCCTGGTGGTGGGGCGTTTGGCATCTTGTTGGGATCCATTTTTTTTGCTGTTGGTGATTTGTTTCCCTTTTATCTTACTTATCTCTTTCTTTATTTTGTGCCTCCTCTCAATCTCTCCAAGTGTTCTTCTGTGTCTCTCTGCCTAAACTGTCTGCCTGTCTACAAGCTGAGTAAAGAAAGCAATTATGCTCTCTATTCCCCTCCCCTGTCCGTCCCTGGCAGCTCAGTATGCTTAGAGGAAGCCTGCGTGGGTGAGCTGAAAGGGAATGGTTAGGGGTGGGGAAAGACTGAGTAGCTGACCAGAGTCAAATAATAAGTCTAGCAGTCAGGCAGAAATGCTGTCCATAGTCTGGATAGGAGTTGGGCGCAACCCCATGGTGATATTTTGAACTACACCAGTAACAGTCACATTGAATTATTGCACTTATTGATGACTCTTCAGTGCAAAACTTTCAGAGAAATTCAAGTACTTATTTTCTTTGATATGATGCAAAACTGTACATTTGATACTGTAATAAGGTAAAACTACAACAAAATAGATGCTTAAAGGATTTATTTATGGTAAGGGAACTGACACAGGAAAAAAACAGCAAAGACTGTTGATTGAAGAATAAGAAGATAATAAAGTATCAAAGATAATGTAACAAATGACAATGCAACAAGATAATGTAACACACATGATAATGTAACAAGATAATGTATCATAATGACAATATAACAACATAATAACAAACAGTAAAACTACAAGACAATGTAACATTGACAATGTAACAAGATAATGTAACATAAATTACAATGCAACAAGACAATGTAATATTATGATAATGCAGAAAATAATGTCACCTAGGTGAAAATGTAACATAAATAGATAGGTCCAGTCGGCCTGCTGGACAGATAGGACCGCACGGACGGCCAGATGAGACCAGTCGGCCGACCAGGTAGGTAGGTATGGTCAGCCGTCCAGAAAGATAGGTAAAGCCGGCCATTAAGGTAGGTCCGGCCTGACTGCCATGTAGGTAGGTCCGGCTGGCCAGGTAAGTAGGTCTGTCCGGTCGGCCAGGTTGGTAGGTCCGGCCAGCCGGCCAGGTATGTAGGTCCTGCCGGTCTGTCTGCCAGGTTTGAAAAAATGGGGTGTGGCTGCGTTCAGTCATTATGGTCTAGGCCTTTGGAACCAACCTGGTCTCAGAGCGTTTGCTATTATTCTGTAAGTAAATCCGAAACACTCCATTTAGTATGATACGTTACGTTTTGTGAATATTTGTGAATATCCATCACCCATTTCATATGATATGTTACGAATTACAATTTAAATGATATCTTAGGAATTTGCAAAATATAGAATATGTTACGAATTTGCTAAACGTACTATATGTTATAAATTAGCAAATTGTATGATATGTAACCAATTCTATCTAGGTGGATAATGTTAGCTAGCAGGCTAACATTAGCTAAACTAGGGGTTAGGATTAGGGGTTAGGGTTAAGGTTAAGTTTAGGAGTTAGGTTAAAGAGTTAAGGTTAGGGGAAGGGTTAACTAACATGCTAATACGTAGTTCAAATGTAGTAAGTAGTTCAAAAGTTGCTAATTAGTTAAAATGCTAAAGTTGTTGCTGACGAGTTTCAAACTCGCAACCTTATCCATCCATCCATCCACCCCGAACAACCACCCTACTTTTGTTTTTGCCTTAAGTAACTGTAATGGACATTTTAATGTTTTTTTGCTTTTCTTATAACTAATTTCTGTGTTCTATTCATGTGCTGTTCTATAAACCAATTTATGTGTTCATGCAAGTGGTTGACTGTACAAATGCTCACTATCAGTAGCTGCAATTTGGCAGTACGCACAGACCTTGTTTTGAAAGATATCTCAGTTTCAAAGTCTCAGCTTAGACAGAAGAAACCTTGTGAGGTATTGGTCTGTCACCCGTTATGAACCAGTATTGGTCTGTCACATGAATTAAATAAAACAGTAATGATTCATGAATTATGCTAAATCATGCAAAAATAACTTGTCTGTGTATAGCCATACATAAGACAACTATTGGGACTGCCCAGGCAGAGCTCCTGATTGACATGTGTTCTATGATGTTTTGAGTTGGTTGGAACCTCTTCAGTGCGCTGACAAATAAACAATGATTAACTTAAGATTGACTTTGAGTGTCCCTGTGGAAGAATTTCCATGACAATTTGCAGTCAACGAACAACATGATTGATTCTGCCTGCGGAGCTTTCCAGTTGGGGTCTGCGAGCGAAACCGGTGGCGAATTTTATAAAGCGTGAAAGAAATTCCCGTCTGACCAAAAGAGGATGAGGACCCATCCAGACCAGACCCTTACTTTGAGATGCCCAGGAGAAGACACATCCTCTGCAAACAATTGAGGGATGGCAACTGATTTCAGTAAATCAATTTAAATGAATCTGTATATACATTTTTAAAAAATGTAAATAATGAAATGTAAGGAAGGCTAGAGTACGGTAGGAGAGGCCCCACTGACAATTGTCTGTAGGCATTTATATGAGAAGTGGCTACGTGGTCTGAGAACCACTGGTAATAGCACAAGGTCTTATTTTAGGCATTTATGAGAAGTGTCTATGTGGTTGGGGAACCACTGAGAATAGCATAAGGTGCACAAGGTGCTATTCTATATGTATGGGAAGCGGCAAGACTATAGAGTCTATGGAGACTATAGCATTTAAGATTATATAAATTATTGATACTATGATGCTGAGGGACTATAGATGCTGAGAGACTATAGATGCCGAGAGACTATAGATGCTGTAGGGACCATTGCTATACCTATAGGGACTATGGATGCTATTGGGACCAGTAATGCTTGATGCTCAGGTACCATTGATACTGTAGAGACTATGGCTACTATGGAGACTATAGAGGAACCGCAGAAGATACATATGTATGCATAGGAGGTAACACCGAGTTATGCAGGAGAATACTGAGTGTGTTTGGGAATAGTACTAAGTGAATGTGGATGAATATATTGTGTGCTTGACTAATTAACTGAACAGGTGTTTTCCTAGTGTGAGAGTTGTGTGAGTGTGGAAAGGACGTGTTAAGCTGATTGGAATTTGGATAATAAAAACCTGATTGCTTATAGTTTAAGCATTTTTCGGTCGATTTCTCAGCCAAGCATGATGAACAAACGGGAGCTTTTTCACCTACAAAAATATAATTTTTGGAAAAAAGGAACATTTGCTATCTAACTGTGAGTCTCCTAAGTGAAAGCATCTGAAGTTATTCAAAGGTAAATTATTTAATTTGGTTGCTTTTCTTATTTTCGTGAAAATGTTGCTTGCTGCCAGCAGAGCCTAGCATAGCATTATGCCATGCTAAACTTACACAAATGCTTGTCTAGCATTGGCTGTAACGCATATTTTGAAAATCTGAGATGACAGTGTTGTTTACAAAAGGCTAAGCTTGTGTTTGAATATATTTATTTCATTTCATTTGCGATTTTCATGAATAGGAAAAGTTGCGTTATGCTAATGTCTTTGAGGCTATGATTATGCTCTCAGATACGGGTTTGCTCGTCGTGGAATTTAGATAATAAGCTGATTGATTGAAATGTGGGTTTTATTAAGCTCTTTGGAATTTGGATAATAAAATGATTGATTGAAATTTGGATGTAAGAGGTTTGAAATTGAGCTATTAAGTATTGAATGAATGAGAGCTTTCAGGGGACTAGCTCATGTGCGAAAGAGATGAATGAATGCCCCCAACAGTTCTGTGAGCTGAGGTTTTCCATCTGTAATGTTAACTATGGGTCTGTCCAACACAGCCGTTGGATCTACAGGTGGAGTTTAATGTATAACGTTATTATGTATGTAGATATGAAAGTTACTAGAGATAAAGTAACATAATATTTGTATAATGTGTTATTATGATTATCTGATGAACTAAGAATAGAACAAAAATAATAATATACAACTAGCACACCCACACGCAAGTGGTGAAAAAAGTATTCTGAGAAATGTTTAGAGTGGTCCCTTTATGGATCATTTGAGAAATGATAAGGTTAAAGCATTGTACGGGTCTTGACTTACCCCTAACCAATAAAAACTCTAAGCTCTTAGAAGATTGCCCCCACCATGGTAATGCATTTTGAAATAAGCCCATACCCTGTAAAATAGAACCAATCAATGTTGAACATGATTTTCTGTCATCTAAACTTAAAAGGCTACAATTTATTGTACTCCTGATAGAGTTTGGATGAAAAGCATGCCCAAATTAAACCGCCTGCTACTAGTGTCTGTGGATATAACAGAACTGATTTGGCAGGTGAAAACCTGACAAAAATCCATTTAGGAAGTAGTTTTTTGGTGGGTTTTGTAGTTTTCTATTTCAATGCCATTACAAGTATCCATTGACTTAGGACTCCAATTGCAGTTCCTATGCCTTCCACTAGATGTCAACAGTCTTTTGAAATGGTTTCAGGCTTGTATTCTGAAAAATGAGGGAGTAAAAGCAGTCAAAATGAGTGGACCCTGCAGTGTCACAGAGCTTTTTCATGCGCAATCCCGAGAGAGTGCCTTTCTTGTTTACCTTTTATATTGACAACGTTATTGTCCAGTTGAAATATTATAGGTTATTTATGCTAAAAACAAGATTGAATATAAACATCGTTTGACATGTTTCTATGAACTTTACGGATACAATTTGGATTTTTTTGTCTGCCTGTTTTGACTGCGTTTGAGCCTGTGGATTACTGAAGAAAAGGCGCGAACAAAACTGAGATTTTTGGATATAAAGAGACTATCGAACAAAAGGAACATTTATTGAGTAAATGAATGTCTTCTGAGAGCAACCATATGAAGATAATCAAAGGTAAGGGATTCATTTTATCTCTATTTCTGTCTTGTGTAACTCTTCTACTTGGCTGGTTACTGTTAGTAATTATTTGTCTGCTGGGCAAAATGAGTATTTCTGTATTTGAATTTGGTGCTCTGCAATCTCACTAGAGAGGTTAATAAATATAGAAGCAGAAAGTGAATATCCAACAGAGATTGGTAATACAAATACAGATAAATTCTTTGAAGGTATACGAAGGTATACTTCTGATATGGAGAAAGTTATCTTTCTCGTTTGTTTTGTTTTATTGTATCACTTGCAATAGGGGGAAAAGCAGAACATTGTTTGAGAGTGGTCCGTGTGTATTAGGATTAGTGATTGAGAATGTTTATTTTTCTACTGGAATGTGTCACGACTTCCTCCGAGGTCGGTCCCTCTCCCTGTTCAGCCGACGTTCGGCGGTCGACGTCACCGGTCTTCTAGCCATCGCCGATCCACCTTTCATTTTCCATTTGGTTTGTCTTGTCTTCCCACACACCTGGTTTCAATTCCATCATTACGTGTTGTGTATTTAACCTTCTGTTCCACCCATGTCCTTTTCTGGAATTGTTTATTGTAATGCTTGTGCATTACAGGTGTGTGACGGGTTTTACCCATTGATTATTGTAATGTTAAAAGTGGTTTTATTTATTAAACTACAAAACCCCATTGTAAATTAGTTTTTGCTCTCCTGCGCCTGACTTCTCTGCCACCAGTATGCAACCCTTACAGAAAGAGAAGAAGTGTTTAAGTTGAAGGAAACAGGTTATGGAGACTAGTGAAAGTAACAAAGTGAATGGTAAATGGCTCTCAGATAGCAATCCAATAATGCAATATTTTTGTAATTTGAAGGAGGTTTTTTTATTTTTTATTTCACCTTTATTTACCCAGGTAGGCTAGTTGAGAACAAGTTCTCATTTACAACTGCAACCTGGCCAAGATAAAGCATAGCAGTGTGAACAGACAACAACACAGTCTTACACACAGAGTAAACAATAAACAAGTCAATAACACAGTAGGAAAGCAAAAAAGCAAAAACAGACTATATACATTGTGTGCAAAAGGCATGAGGAGGTAGGCGAATAATTACAATTTAGCAGATTAACACTGGAGTGATAAATGATCAGATGGTCATGTGCAGGTAGAGATATTGGTGTGCAAAAGAGCAGAAAAGTAAATAAATAAAAACAGAACGGGGATGCGGTAGGTAAATTGGGTGGGCTATTAACCGATCGGTTAGCTGCTCAGATAGCAAATGTTTAAAGTTGGTGAGGGAGATAAAAGTCTCCAACTTCAGCGATTTTTGCAATTCGTTCCAGTCACAGGCAGCAGAGAACTGGAAGGAAAGGCGGCCAAATGAGTTTTTTTTAAATTTTTTATTTCACCTTTATTTAACCAGGTAGGCTAGTTGAGAACAAGTTCTCATTTACAACTGCGACCTGGCCAAGATAAAGCATAGCAGTGTGAGCAGACAACACAGAGTTACACATGGAATAAACAAATTAACAAGTCAATAACACAGTAGAAAACAAAGGGGGAGTCTATATACAATGTACAATGTGTGCAAAAGGCATGAGGAGGTAGACGAATAGTTACAATTTTGCAGATTAACACTGGAGTGATATATGATCAGATGGTCATGTACAGGTAGAGATATTGGTGTGCAAAAGAGCAGAAAAGTAAATAAATAAAAACAGTATGGGGATGAGGTAGGTGAAAATGGGTGGGCTATTTACCAATAGACTATGTACAGCTGCAGCGATCGGTTAGCTGCTCAGATAGCAAATGTTTAAAGTTGGTGAGGGAGATAAAAGTCTCCAACTTCAGCGATTTTTGCAATTCGTTCCAGTCACAGGCAGCAGAGAACTGGAAGGAAAGGCGGCCAAATGAGGTGATGGCTTTAGGGATGATCAGTGAGATACACCTGCTGGAGCGCGTGCTACGGGTGGGTGTTGCCATCATGACCAGTGAACTGAGATAAGGCGGAGCTTTACCTAGCATGGACTTGTAGATGACCTGGAGCCAGTGGGTCTGGCGCCGAATAAGTAGCGAGGGCCAGCCGACTAGAGCATACAGGTCGCAGTGGTGGGTGGTATAAGGTGCTTTAGTAACAAAACATATGGCACTGTGATAAACTGCATCCAGTTTGCTGAGTAGAGTGTTGGAAGCTATTTTGTAGATGATATCGCCGAAGTCGAGGATCGGTAGGATAGTCAGTTTTACTAGGGTAAGTTTGGCGGCGTGAGTGAAGAAGGCTTTGTTGCGAAATAGAAAGCCGACTCTAGATTTGATTTTAGATTGGAGATGTTTGATATGAGTCTGGAAGGAGAGTTTACAGTCTAGCCAGACACCTAGGTACTTATAGATGTCCACATATTCTAGGTCGGAACCATCCAGGGTGGTGATGCTAGTCGGGCATGCGGGTGCAGGCAGCGAACGATTGAAAAGCATGCATTTGGTTTTACTAGCGTTTAAGAGCAGTTGGAGGCCACGGAAGGAGTGTTGTATGGCATTGAAGCTCATTTGGAGGTTAGTTAGCACAGTGTCCAAGGAAGGGCCAGAAGTATACAGAATGGTGTCTTCTGCGTAGAGGTGGATCAGGGAATCGTCCGCAGCAAGAGCAACATCATTGATATTGTCACGTTCTGACCTTAGTTCCTTTGTTTTGTCTTTGTCTTAGTATGGTCAGGGCGTGAGTTGGGTGGGTTGTCTATGTTATTTTTTCTATGATTTTTTATTTCTGTGTTTGTCCTGATGTGGTTCTCAATCAGAGGCAGCTGTCTATCGTTGTCCCTGATTGAGAACCATATTTAGGGAGCCTGTTTTCAATTGTGTTTTGTGGGTGGTTATTTTCAGTCTTTGTGTGTCTGCACCAGACAGAACTGTTTTGGTTGATACTTTGTTATTTTGTTATTCAGTGTTCAGTTTTGATTATTATTAAAAACCATGAACACTTACCACGCTGCACCTTGGTCCTCACCTTCTTCCACCGACGACACCCGTTACAGATATATACAGAGAAAAGAGTCGGCCAGAGAATTGAACCCTGTGGCACCCCCATAGAGACTGCCAGAGGACCGGACAACATGCCCTCCGATTTGACACACTGACTCTGTCTGTAAAGTAGTTGGTGAGCCAGGCAAGGCAGTCATTAGAAAAACCGAGGCTACTGAGTCTGCTGATAAGAATATGGTGATTGAAAGTCGAAAGCCTTGGCCAGGTCGATGAAGACGGCTGCATAGTACTGTCTTTTATCAATGGCGGTTATGATATCGTTTAGTACCTTGAGTGTGGCTGAGGTGCACCCGTGACCGGCTCGGAAACCAGATTGCACAGCGGAAAAGGTACGGTGGGATTCGAGATGGTCAGTGATCTGTTTGTTGACTTGGCTTTCGAAGACCTTAAATAGGCAGGGTAGGATGGATTTAGGTCTGTAACAGTTTGGGTGCAGGGTGTCTCCCCCTTTGAAGAGGCCGATGACCGCGGCAGCTTTCCAATCCTTGGGGATCTCAGACGATATGAAAGAGAGGTTGAACAGGCTGGTAATAGGGGTTGCGACAATGGCGGCGGATAGTTTCAGAAATAGAGGGTCCAGATTGTCAAGCCCAGCTGATTTGTATGGGTCCAGGTTTTGCAGCTCTTTCAGAACATCTGCTATCTGGATTTGGGTAAAGGATAAGGGGGGAGCTGTTGGCCGAGGTTGGAGTAGCCAGGAGGAAGGCATGGACAGCCGTTGAGAAATGCTCGTCTGTTGTTTGGTTTAGAGATAACCTTCCTGTGGAACAATAGCTGCAAGTACACACTGAACTCAAAAACGCTGTGAGAGACACAGTGGGGAAATTTGGGACAGTTAGTACATAATTGTATGTCAATGCAACAGGTCAAAAAGATTAAGATTACAAGAGAATTGTTTACTTTAGAAGGTACCCAATTCAGCTATATGGGACACTGTATCATCTGATGTGTCTGAAGTATAAATGTGTCTGAAGTATAATTCTGTATATGCATGGGTTTAATGAGACTTCCTGCCCAAGATGCAGTAAACTCGATTATTGATGAAGAATTTTTAGGACTGATTAAAATGTAGCATAGTGCAAACTAAGTACTTGTTTATTTTCTTTCTCCCAGGACTGATGAAATGTCCGCTACCAAGTTTTTTGTTCATTGTCATGACGATGCCCTCTTTGGACACAGCGAGCACCATACCCCTACCTCGGCACCACCGAGATGTCGTAAATTCCTGGAGTTCTCCTCATGGCCACAGTATATAGAGAGAGTGAGTTTTCATAGAGAGAACAAAGGAATTTCTTCCACCTCACAGAACTTGACAGCCGAACAATATTCATGTTCTGGAGAATGTATAAAAGATCGGTGAAGTAGCTAGCTACGAACTGGTCCGTTTGGTACAATTTTGTGAAACTCATGAGAGAAATACAGCCACCTTACCATAACCCTGTTTACACAAGTGTCTCAGTTATGGGGCTTACATCCTTTTGTTGTATAAAATGAATGAGTTAAGATGAAACTATTGGTGAAATGATGTAATGTGATTTTAGACTGTTTAATGAAGGAAACTCAAATTCCCTTTGGAGATTAACTAAATCAGAGGCCCGCCCGCCCATGAGTACAGAGCTAGCATCATGGGACCGCCCCTTTCTATGTTCCGAATAAAACCCCCACCTGGGTTTTCCCACTTCAGACCAGCTTACCTCGATAACCATGAGAGGGCTAAGGTTTGAGTAGAGACCAGCTTACCTCAATAACCACGAGAGGGCAAAGGTTTGAGTAGTGATAGGAATTTTATGAATAATGACTAAACAATATCTACATTTTAAATAGAACTATAACTAATTAAACTCTACTCTGTTCTATTATATCTGATTAACAATATTAATTCATAAGGAAGGGATTGTGGAGCATGAAACAGGGGGTAATTAAATTAAATAAACACCATTCCAGCCAGGTTAGAGGGGACTGGAATTGTGGGTTTTTAAGTAAGCAGAAAGGGTCGTTAACCTATGGTTGAACCGACTCAACTTAGCTCTGGGATGTTTAGATAAGGCAGTGTGTGTTTTCTTAGGTTTTCCATTAGCTGGAACTGTCTGCTGAATGGTGATGGATGAAAACTTCAGAAGTTTTATCTTGATTTAACTGTGTGTCTGGAGTAAGAGAGCAAAGGGGTGGGAATAAACGTTTAAACAGTTTAAACTGTTGGGAGGAAGAACATTTTATAACCTATGATGTCATATTTTGTATATAAACTGTTGTTCGTGGTTACATGATAGCGCGCTCTGAGAATAAATACTCTTATCTAATTTTGATAAGACTGTTCTCTGTCCATTTTATGCCAATCGGAATCTTACAAATTCTTATAAAATAGACTGAGTGATTTAATTAATGTATAATTAATAGGAATTATGAAATTCCAGTGACAGTAGAGACCAGCTTACCTCGATAACCACGAGAGGGCTAAGGTTGTAGACAATGCATTTCTCTTTCTGAATTCTTAACCATACCACGTGGTTAAACTATAGATGGCGACAGAATAAGAACAAATCATTGATACAAATCACTAGTCTGCAGCTAGGAATTATGTACCCGTGAATGCGAGGACCGACAACCGCCGAAACATCTATTCTATAACAACATGAATGAATGTTACTCTGAACTATCCATTCTACGAGAGAGAGAGAGAGAGAGAGATATTTCTGACGACACACTGAGCGTAAATATATATTGATTGCAGTTATTCCCGAATGTGTGAGTGTTCATGTGCAAAGGATTAGCATTTCAATTGTTATAATTATCAATTTTGTAGTGTTCTTCATCAGATTGTATTTCAGCTTGTCCTTTTAATGGCACACGTTCAAAGTGGATGGCCTTTGATAATGTCCCTCAACTTACAGTCCATTATGTTGTTGGTCAATATCTTCAACAGATGATCATGTCTATATAATTAGCAAACGTACATATTGGTAGTAGAAAGGAAACACAGAATCTTTGTTTAAGTATTAAAATGATCCTTTAGTAATACAATTGTAGGCGGAAGTTGGTACAGAGTACAGTATATGATAGCTCTCCCCAGGTTCTGCAAAATGTCTAAGACATCCTGTAACTCATATAGCCTCCCCAGTCCTCCTTGCGTGACTGTCTCTGGCAACAACATGTTAATAAATCTAACCTCCCCCTGACAGCAGCAACCATCTTGTCAACAATTAAAAGCTCAGAAGTGGGTTTGACCGAAACTTGACCTTTCATCACAAGTCTAGGGTCATAACAAGGTGAACGAGTCTAAGCATCTTCTGACAGGTGGCTGTTTTCATCAGACCTGCAGACAGCCTGTGTTCTCAGAAAACCAGTCGTATTCTCAGAACCTCAGATAACCACGGTGGAGCCCAGACAGGAGGAGTCTGAGTGTAGGCGTTCCCACCTTCTGATAGTGTCTGAAGGGCACAACACTCAAAACAGGTGTTAAATAAAAAAATTACAAATTAGAATAACAAATCCAATTATCTCTTGATAACTCCATAAGGAAATAACTGTATCCCATAAGGTAATGGTAAAATAGACTAAAGACAGCTCTCTCTCTCCCTGTCCTTCTCATGGTACGAATCACCCATTGGACTATTGATGAATTATAAACGTCTTCTTAATTATTTGTTTTTACATAGCCCATAAAAAACAATGTCTGCTGTCTTTCTGGTGAGGGTGATCAGGCCTCACCAGGAAGTCAGAACAGAGGTCAGAGATCAGTAAGCCCAGTGTTTGTTTTCCTGTACATCATGCATTATTTAAAGATATTTCAAACATTTTAAACATTTTGTGTAACAGGTTTACATTGGGTTTGTGTGAAACCAAAACTCTGACAATAGAAACGTTCATTTGTGTACAGCATCCTTTCTAATCCATGAAGAACACACCAAAATCAAATAAATAGACCCCACACTTCTAAATCAGACAGAGTATTTACCACTAACAAATATTCATTAATAGGTGGGTTGTGTGTGGGTTCAGGCATGTGTAGCAAAAACCCTCGTTGGGTTTTTCAGTTGCAGAGGGAGGTGTTTAGTCCCAGGGTCCTTCGTTTATTGATGAGTTTTGAAGGCATTATGGTGTTTAACGCTGAGCTGTAATCAATGAATAGCATTCTCACATAGGTGTTCCTTTTGTCCAGGTGGGAAAGGGCAGTGTGGAGTACAATAGAGGTTGCATCATCTGTGGATCTGTTGGGGCAGTATTCAAATTGGAGTGGGTCTAGGGTTTCTGGGATAATGATGTTGATGTGAGCCATGACCAGCCTTTCAAAGCACTTCATGGCTACAGATGTGAGTGCTACGGGTTGGCAGACATTTAGACAGGTTACCTTAGTGTTCTTGGGCACAGGCACTATGGTGGTCTGCTTAAAGCATGTTGGTATTAAAGTCTTGGACAAGGAGAGGTTGAAAATGTCAGTGAAGACACTTGCCAGTTGGTCAGCACATGCTTGAAGTACACATCCTGGTAAATCGTCTGAATGTTGACCTGTTTAAAGGTCTTACTCAAATCGGCTGCAGAGTGCATGATCACACAGTCTTCCAGAACAGCTGGTGCTCTCATGCATGTTTCAGTGTTATTTGCCTCACAGCGAGCATAGAAGTAGTTTAGCTCGTCTGGTAGGCTCGTGTCACAGGGCAGTTCTTGGCTGTGCTTCCCTTTGTAGTCTGTAATTGTTTGCAAGCCCTGCCACATCCGACGAGCATCAGAGCCGGTTTAGTACGATTTGATCTTCATCCTGTATTGACGCTTTGCCTGTTTGATGGTTCGTCGGAGGGCATAGCGGGACTTCTTATAAGCTTCCGGGTTAGAGTCCCGCCTCATGAAAGCGGCAGCTCTAGCCTTTAGTTCAGTGCGGATGTTGCCTGTAATCCATGACATCTGGTTGGGGTATATATGTACGGTCACTATAGGGACGACATCATCGATGCACTTATGGATGTAGTCAATAACTGATGTGGTGTACTCCTCAATGCCATGGGAGGAATCCCAGGAAAATATTCCAGTCTGTGCTAACAAAACTGTCCTGTAGTTTAGTTTCTGCTTCTTCTGACCATTTCTTATTGATCTTGTCACTGGTGCTTCCTGCTTAAATTTTAGCTTGTAAGCAGGAATCAGGAGGATAGAATTATGGTCAGATTTGCCAAAAGGAGGGCAAGGGAGAGCTTTGTACGTGTCTCTCTGTGTGGAGTAAAGGTGGTCCAGAGTTTTTGTTTTTGTTTGTTTTGCACATTTAACATGCTGATAGGAATTTGGTAAAACAGATTTAAGTTTCCCTGCATTAAAGTCTCCGGTTGATAGTGTCGTCATTCAGCCACGACTTCATGGAGCATAAGATTGTCACGCCCTGGTCAAAGTATTTTGTGTTTATCTTTATGTATTTGGTCAGGCCAGGGTGTGGCATGGGGTTTTTGTAATTGTGGTGTGTTTGTCTTGGGGTTTTGGTGGTGGTATTGGGATTGTAGCTTAGTGGGTTATCTAGCAAAGTCTATGGCTGTCTGGAGTGGTTCTCAATCAGAGGCAGGTGCTTATCGTTGTCTCTGATTGGGAACCATATTTAGGCAGCCAATTCTTTGAGTTTGTCGTGGGTGATTGTCCTTAGTGTCCTATGTGTACTCTCGGTTAGTTTGCACTAGATAGGCTGTTTCGGTTTCGATTACGTTTATTGTTTTGTGTAGTGTTCGTGTTTCTTTGTTTGATTAAACATGAATCTCAATCGACACGCTGCAG
Source organism: Oncorhynchus tshawytscha (assembly GCF_018296145.1). Taxonomy (NCBI): domain Eukaryota; kingdom Metazoa; phylum Chordata; class Actinopteri; order Salmoniformes; family Salmonidae; genus Oncorhynchus; species Oncorhynchus tshawytscha. Next base: position 10,060,738 of record NC_056431.1, on the reverse strand, counting down.
TTTGGTCCGACTCTCCTTCATCACCACTAGAAAACCGTTACAGAATCACCCACCACCAACGGACCAAGCAGCGTGTCAACAGGCAGGAGCAGCAGGAGAGGCAACAGGTGCAGCAGGAGAGGAGGCAACAGGAGCAGCCCAAAGAGGGTTACAGTATGGACTATACTTCTTGGGAGGAGATAGACAGGTGGGCGGTCGACCCAGGGAGAGTGCCGGAGCCCGCCTGGGATTCGATGGAGCAGTGCGCAGAAGGTTATCGGAGAATGAGGTTGGCGAAGCAAGCACGGCGGCGCGGACGGAAGCCCGAGAGTCAGCCCCAAAATTTATTGGGGGGGGCTCACAGGGAGTATGGCTATGCCAGGTAGGAGACCTGTGCAAACTTCCTGTGGTTACCGGGGGCTAGAGAGACCGGGCAGGCACCGTGTTATGCAGTGGTGCGCACGGTGTCCCCAGTGCGGGTGCATAGCCCGGTGCGGTATATTCCAGCTCCTCGTATCGGCCGGGCTAGAGTGGGCATCGAGCCAGGTAAGGTTGGGCAGGCTCGGTGCTCAAGAGCTCCAGTGCGCCTGCACGGTCCGGTCTATCCAGTACCACCTCCACACCCCAGCCCTCCGGTAGCAGCTCCCCGCACCAGGCTTCCTGTGCGTGTCCTCGGTCCAGTACCACCAGTACCAGCACCACGCATCAGGCCTACAGTGCGCCTCGCCTCTCCAGCGCTGTCTTAGCCTTTCTCCTCTCCTGCGCTGCCGGAGTCTCCCGCCTATCTAGCGCTGTTAGAGCTTTCCTCATCTCCAGCGCTGCCGGAGTCTCCCGCCTGTTCAACGCAGCCAGAGCCTTCCTCCGACACAGCGCTGCAGGAGTCTCCCGCCTGTTCAGCGCAGCCAGAGCCTTCCTCCTCTACAGCGCTGCCGGAGTCTCCTGCCTGTTCAGCGCAGCCAGAGCTGCCAGTCTGCATGAAGCAGCCAGAGCTGTCAGTCTGCATGAAGCAGCCAGTCTACATGGAGCAGCCAGAGCTGTCAGTCTACATGAAGCAGCCCGAGCTGCCAGTCTGCATGAAGCAGCCAGTCTACATGGAGCAGCCAGAGCTGTCAGTCTGCATGAAGCAGCCAGAGCTGTCAGTCTGCATAGAGCAGCCAGTCTGCATGGAGCTGCCAGTCTGCATGGAGCTGCCAGTCTGCAAGGAGCTGCCAGTCTGCAAGGAGCTGTCAGTCTGCAAGGAGCTGTCAGTCTGCACGGAGCTGTCAGTCTGCACGGAGCTGTCAGTCTGCAAGGAGCTGTCAGTCTGCAAGGAGCTGTCAGTCTGTAAGGAGCTGCCAGTCTGCAAGGAGCTGCCAGTCAGCACGGAGCCGCCAGAGCGGTCAGTCTGTAAGAAGCCGCCAGAGCTGTCAGCCTATATGGAGCAGCTAGTGCCGCCAGTCTGCCCAGCGCCGCCAGTGCCCCCAGTCTGCCCAGCGTCGCCAGTCTGCCCAGCGCCGTCAGTCTGCCCAGCGCCGTCAGTCTGCCCAGCATCGCCAGTCTGCCCAGCGCCGTCAGCGTGCCCAGCATCGCCAGTCAGCCCAGCACCGCCAGTCTGCCCAGCGTCGCCAGTCTGCCCAGCGTCGCCAGTCTGCCCAGCGTCGCCAGTCTGCCCAGCGTCGCCAGTCTGCCCAGCGTCGCCAGTCTGCCCAGCGTCGCCAGTCTGCCCAGCGTCGCCAGTCTGCCCAGCGCCGCCAGTCTGCCCAGCGCCGCCAGTCTGCCCAGCGCCGCCAGGCTGCCCAGCGCCGCCAGGCTGCCCAGCGCCGCCAGATCTGCCAGTCAGCCAGACTCTTCCAGATCTGCCAGTCAGCCAGACTCTTCCAGATCTGCCAGTCAGCCAGACTCTTCCAGATCTGCCAGTCAACCAGACTCTTCCAGATCTGCCAGTCAACCAGACTCTTCCAGATCTGCCAGTCAGCCAGGATCTGCCAGTCAGCCAGGATCTGCTGAAACCACCAGCCAGCCAGGAGCTGGTAGATCTATCTACCTGCCTGAGCTTCCTCTCACTCCTGAGCTTCCTCTCACTCCTGAGCTTCCTCTCACTCCTGAGCTTCCTCTCACTCCTGAGCTTTCTCTCACTCCCGAGCTTCCCCTCAGTCCCGAGCTGCCTCAGTCCCGAGCTGTCCTTCAGTCCCGATCTTCTCCTCAGTCCAGTGGGGTTCTGGGTGAGGACTACTAGGCCATGGTCGGCGGCAAGGGTGGACTATCCAGGGACGAAAGGAGAGGGGACTAAGACATTAACTGAGTGGGGTCCACGTCCCGCGCCGGAGCCGCCACCATGGACAGACGCCCACCCGGACCCTCCCTATTGTTTTGAGGTGCGTTCGGGAGTCCGCACCTTAGGGGGGGGGGGTTCTGTCACGCCCTGGTCAAAGTATTTTGTGTTTATCTTTATGTATTTGGTCAAGCCAGGGTGTGGCATGGGGTTTTTGTAATTGTGGTGTGTTTGTCTTGGGGTTTTGGTGGTGGTATTGGGATTGTAGCTTAGTGGGTTATCTAGCAAAGTCTATGGCTGTCTGGAGTGGTTCTCAATCAGAGGCAGGTGCTTATCGTTGTCTCTGATTGGGAACCATATTTAGGCAGCCATATTCTTTGAGTTTGTCGTGGGTGATTGTCCTTAGTGTCCTATGTGTACTCTCGGTTAGTTTGCACTAGATAGGCTGTTTCGGTTTCGATTACGTTTATTGTTTTGTGTAGTGTTCGTGTTTCTTTGTTTGATTAAACATGAATCTCAATCGACACGCTGCAGTTTGGTCCGACTCTCCTTCATCACCACTAGAAAACCATTACAAAGATATTACAGTTTTGAATGTCCCGTTGGTAGTTTCATCTTGCACGTAGCTCAACGATTTTATTCTCCTAAAATTGCACGTTTGCTAGCAGAATGGAAGGAAGTGGGAGTTTATTCGATTACCTACGAATTCTAAGAAGGCAGCCCGCCCTCTGGCACCTTTTTCTCCGCCTCCTCTTCTTTTTTTTATGTATTCTTTTTTTACCCCCTTTTCTCTCCAATTTCGTGGTATCTAATTGTTTGTAGTTACTATCTTGTCTCATCGCTACAACTCCCATACGGGCTCGGGAGAGACGAAGGTCGAAAGCCACGCATCCTCCGAAACACAACCCAACCAAGCCGCACTGCTTCTTAACACAGTGCGCATCCAACCCAGAAGCCAGCCGCACCAATGTGTCAGAGGAAACAAATAGCGCAACACCTCATTGCACAACGCTCCCCATGTGACCTACTTGTCATGTAAGTGTAACTGATAGATATACAGTACACACACACTACATTATAATATTTTTAAATGCATGTAAATTCTAGTCTTTTGACTGTAATGTCTTTTTTTGTTATGTCAGACCCAAGTAAGACTCCCTGTCGCCATTGGTGTTGGCTAATGGGGATCCTAATAATTCAACAATCTCATCTGTATTCCGTCATGTGTAATTCATAGATTATGGCCTAACAAATGTATTTAGATTGACTGATTTCCTTATATGAACTACAGTGAGGGAAAAAAGTATTTAATCCCCTGCTGTTTTTGTACGTTTGCCCACTGACAAAGAAATGATCAGTCTATAATATTAATGGTAGGTTTATTTGAACAGTGAGAGACAGAATAACAACAAAACAATCCAGAAAAACACATGTCAAAAATGTTCTAAATTGATTTGCATTTTAATGAGGGAAATAAGTATTTGACCCCTCTGCAAAACATGACTTAGTACTTGGTGGCAAAACCCTTGCAATCACAGAGGTTAGAAGTTTCTTGTAGTTGGCCACCAGGTTTGCACACATCTCAGGAGGGATCTTGTCCCACGCCTCTTTGCAGATATTCTCCAAGTCATTAAGGTTTCGAGGCTGACGTTTGGCAACTCAAACCTTCAGCTCCCTCCACAGATTTCCTATGGGATTAAGGTCTGGAGACTGGCTAGGCCACTCCAGGACCTTAATGTGCTTCTTCTTGAGCCACTCCTTTGTTGCCTTGGCCGTGTGTTTTGGGTCATTGTCATGCTGGAATACCCATGCATGACCTATTTTCAATGCACTGGCTGAGGGAAGGAGGTTCTCACCCAAGATTTGACGGTACATGGCCCCGTCCATCTTCCCTTTGATGCGGTGAAGTTGTCCTGTCCCCTTAGCAGAAAACACCCCCAAAGCATGTTTCCACCTCCATGTTTGACAGTGGAGATGGTGCTCTTGGGGTCATAGGCAGCATTCCTCCTCCTCCAAACACAGTGAGTTGAGTTGATGCCAAATAATTCCATTTTGGTCTCATCTGACCATAACACTTTCCCCCAGTTGTCCTCTGAATCATTCAGATGTTCATTGGTAAACTTCAGACGGGCATGTATATGTGCGTTCTTGAGCAGGGGGACCTTGCAGGCGCTACAGGATTTCAGTCCTTCGCGGTGTAGTGTGTTACCAATTGTTTTCTTGGTGACTATGGTCCCAGCTGCCTTGAGATCATTGACAAGATCCTCCCGTGTAGTTCTGCGCTGATTCCTCACTGTTCTCATGATCATTGCAACTCCACGAGGTGAGATCTTGCATGGAGCCCCAGGCCGAGGAAGATTGACAGTTCTTTTGTGTTTCTTCCATTTGCGAATAATCGCACCAACTGTTGTCCCCTTCTCACCAAGTTGCTTGGCGATGGTCTTGTAGCCCATTCCAGCCTTGTGTAGGTCTACAATCTTGTCCCTGACATCCTTGGAGAGCTCTTTGGTCTTGGCCATGTGGAGAGTTTGGAATCTGATTGATTGCTTCTGTGGACAGGTGTCTTTTATACAGGTAACAAACTGAGATTAGGAGAACTCCCTTTAAGAGTGTGCTCCTAATCTCAGCAGTGTGCTCCTAATCTCAGCTCGTTACCTGTATAAAAGACACCTGGGAGCCAGAAATCTTTCTGATTGAGAGGGGGTCAAATACTTATTTCCCTCATTAAAATGCAAATCCATTTATAACATTGATTTATAACGTGTTTTTTCAGTTTTTTTTTCTGTTATTCTGTCTCTCACTGTTCAAATAAACCTACCATTAAAATTATAGGCAGAGCATTTCTTTGTCAGTGGGCAAACGTACAAAATCAGCAGGGGATCAAATACTTTTTTCCCCTCACTGTATAACTCAGTAAAATCTTTGAAATTATTACAAGTTGCGTTTATTTTTCTTCAGTGTATATTTAGTGGCTCTTGATTGGCGCAGCTGTCTAAGGCACTGCATCTTAGTGCTAGAGGCATCACAACAGACCCTATCCCGGACACGACCATATCCCAACCGGCCGTGTCCGGGAGTCCCATATGGCAGTGCACAATTGGCCTAGTGTTGTCCAGGTTAGAGGAAGAAATGATTATAATATTTCTATGTTACTGTACCCCCTTAAGTACACTGCAATATAAAAAGTGTATGATAACAGGAAGGAAAATAGCACTAAAAGGCCACAACGAGACAATTAATTCTCAACCCAATCGTCTACATTCTGCTTGCGACATAGTTATTATCACATCTCTCCATGGTATTTATTTGCATGGTTATTTGCTGGTCATTCTCTCTGGACACGTTCTGCAGGAGGGTGAGTGGTGTTGTTTCTCTCTGTAGAGTTTCATGCGTTTGATTTCCTTTAACTGGTGCAACATTGGTGCGTAGTGATGTTCAATCTATCTGTTGTGAGAATTTAAAGACAGAATGACTAGATGATTTAGAGCTGTATCCAAGTTGTGAGAGAACTCTTCAGAGACAAAGACAAATGTTACACCTGCTTTCAGTGAAAACACTGTTTGAGCCGGTTTGATGATTGACTTATTAAGTATTAAGTTAAGTAATTCAATTCTGTGCTATTTTGTATCAGTGTTTCAGTTTGATGCGATGTGGCTCTTGAAAATGATCAGTGTGATGCTGGTGATTACTCTCACGTTGCTAGGTGAGTAGAATATATTTTCTTGGTCCTAGAGTCATGAAATGTTCAGAGTACATTGAGGGGAGTTACTGCTTTCAATATATGTACAAAAATGAAAGCTGGCAAAAATGGAGTTACGAAGTTTTCATCCGACAGCGACAATATATTACATGTTATTTTAACTACCTGTAAATGGCAAATTGGCACTGTTTGCATTAGTGTTGTAGATATGTGTGACAACTAACTGTTTTTTGCTTTCTTGTTGTTGTTTTTTAAAGGTGTTTCTGGGAGTAATTGGAAGGTGACCTTTAACGATACAGCTCCATGTGCCTTAAGAGGGTCATCAGTGGTGTTTGCATGCAGTTATGCCTACCCCTCAGATCAGACTATTACAAATAGCTTCTGGTATTTCTCGAGTCAAAGGAAGAACAATGATCTCTTTCTGGCCCAGGAATACAGAGGACGTGTAGAATACCTTGGAAACAAAGACAACAACTGCACTTTGAAAATGAATAACCTAATTAGTAGTGACGCAACACAATACCACTTCAGATTTGAGACCGTTAATAAAGGTGGCGAAACGAATGCATGGAGCAGCAAGACATGGGTCTCACTAAGTTTGACAGGTAATTTTGATACTAGAAGAAAATCAGACTCTGATAACACTTCAAAAAACATTCAGTGATCCCTCTGTTCCTTTCTCCTCTCAACCAGGGCTGACAGCCAAAGTACAGCCTGCAACTGTGAGAGCGGGAGAGAGGGTGACACTAACGTGTGTCACAACCTGTACACCAAGTGACCATCCCACTATTGTTTGGTCCAGGGATGGACACTCAGTATCCAACACAGAGTTCCTGGCCAGCAGTGAGGATTCTGGCAGATACCGATGTGCTGTTCAAGGTCAAGAGAATCTCAACTCTGCTCCAATGTCTCTTGATGTCAAATGTGAGTGAATATCTGATATACTTAACGTGAGCAGATCATATCATTCTATCATAATGGAGCAGCTATCTGGGTTCAAAGGTCTGCACGAGCGAGGTGCTGCGTCTGTCTTGGAAGGGCACATATCTCATTGCATTACTGTGTAAAAATAATAGCAGGGAATTATGAAAGAATGATGTTAAGGAAATAGTGCTCTTGCATAACAGTCTTTGTCAGTTTGGTCTGAATGTGAATGTGTTAGATAAGAAATTTGAATTTGCCATGATGAACTGCAGTCTCTATTTGCTGAGCCTGGCTGTGTGTTTAGATTGTGGTAACTTTTAGGGGAAGTTAAGCAGTTTGAGGTTGACTTACATGATGGTAGGGCATGGTGAGAGGAAATAACAGTGAACTATAGGCTACTAACTTAATTCAAAACTGTTCTGAGAGCACCAATGAAAATATTCGGATCCACTTTATTTACTGGAACCATTAATATGGATGAAAGTTCAGTGTTTTGGTTTTGTGAAATATAAAGGCAAAATAATGTGTGGTAAGAGTCTCGTGACTTTACTTTCATTAATCTGAAGACTGTTATTCATCTAATCACCTAACTATGTTTAATTGTTACCCGATTAAATTAATTACACTACCGGTCAAAATGTTTAGAACACCTACTCATTCAAGGGTTTTATTTGTACTATTTTCTGCATTGTAGACTAATAGTGAAGACATCACAACTATGAAATAACACTTATGGAATCATGCAGTAATGAAAAAAGTGTTAAACAAATCAAAATAAATGTTATATTTGAGATTCTTCAAATAGCCACCCTTTGCCTTGATGACAGCGGTGCACTCTTGGCATTCTCTCAACCAGCTTCATGAGGTAATCACCTGGAATGTATTTGAATTATAAGGTTTCTTCAAGTGCAGTCGCAAAAACCATCAAGCTCTATGATGAAACTGGCTCTCATGAGGACCGCCACAGGAAAGGAAGACCCAGAGATACCTCTGCTGCAGAGGATAAGTTCATTAGAGTTACCAGCCTCATAAATTGCAGCCCAAATAAATGCTTCACAGAGTTCAAGTAACAGACACATCTCAACATCAACTGTTCAGAGGAGACTGTGTGAATCAGGCCTTCATGGTCGAATTGCTGCAAAGATACCACTACTTAAGAACACCAATAAGAAGAAGTGACTTGCTTGTACAAGAAACATGAGCAATGGACATTAGACCGGTGGAAATGTGTCCTTTGGTCTGGAGTCTAAATTTGAGATTTTTGGTTCCAACCGCCGTGTCGTTGTGAGATGCGGTGTGGGTGAACGGATGATCTCTGCATGTGTATTTCCCACTGTAAAGCATGGAGGAGGAGGTGTTAGGGTGTGGGGGTGCTTTGCTGGTGACACTGTCTGTGATTTATTTAGAATTCAAGGCACACTTAACCATCATGGCTACCACAGCATTCTACATCGATACACCATCACATCTGGATTGGGCTTAGTGGGGGACTATTATTTGTTTTTCAACAGGACAATGTCCCAACACTCCTCCAGGCTGTTTAAGGGCTATTTGACCAAGAAGGAGAGTGATGGAGTGCTGCATCAGATTACCTGGCCTCCACAATCCCCCAACTTCAACCAAATTTAGATGGTTGGGATGAGTCGGAACGCAGAGTGAAGGAAAAGCAGCCAAGAAGTGCGTGACAATTAAACATAGTTAGTTGATTTGATAAATAACAGTCATCACATGAATGAAAGTCATGTCACAACAATATATACAGTACCAGTCAAAAGTTCCAGGGTTTTTATTTATTTTTACAATTTTCTACATTGTAGAATAATAGTGAAGTCATCAGAAAAATGAAATAACACATATGGAATCATGTAGTAACCAAAAAATGTGAAACAAATCCAATGGTAGCGTCCCACCTGGCCAATAGCCAGGGAAAATGCAGCGCGCCAAATTCAAATAAAATACTATAAAATCAAACTTTCATTAAATCACACATGTAAGATACCAAATTAAAGCTACACTCGTGAAACCAGCCAACACGTCAGATTTCAAAAAGGCTTTTCGGCAAAAGAATAAGATGCTATTATCTGATGATAGCACAACAGTAAACAATGAGAGAAGCATATTTCAACCCTGCAGGTGCAACACAAAACGCAGAAATAAAATATAAATCATGCCTTACCTTTGACAAGCTTCTTTTGTTGGCACTCCAATATGTCCAATAAACATCACAAATGGTCCTTTTTGTTCGATTAATTCCGCCCATATATATCCAAAAGGTCAATTTATTTGGCGCGTTTGATCCAGAAAAACACTGGTTCCAACTTGACCAACGTCACTACAAAATATCTCAAAGGTTACCTGTAAACTTTGCCAAAACATTTCAAGTTACTTTTGTAATACAACTTTAGGTATTTTTAAATGTAAATAATTCAATCAAATTGAAGACGGGATGATCTGTGTTTAATACAGGAAGACAACAAACTCAATCATGCTTTCTGGTCTTGCGCCTCTATCAAACAGTACACATGACGTGACACTTGTTCAAGATGGCCGTACTTCTTCATTACACAAAGGAATAACCTCAATTTCTAAAGACTGGTGACATCCAGTGGAAGCGGTAGGAACTGCAAACAAGTCCCTTAGAAATATATATATATATAAATATGCACATTATCAAACAAAACATACATGTATTGTGTAAGATGATGTCCTATGAGTGTCATCTGATGAAGATAATCAAAGGTTAGTGATTAATTTAATCTATATTTCTGCTTTTTGTGACTCCTATCTTTGGCTGGAAACATGGCTGCGCTTTTTGACTTGGCTATGACCTAACATAATCATATGTTGTGCTTTCGCTGTAAAGCATTTTTGAAATCGGACACGATGGGTAGATTAACAAGATGTTTATCTTTCGTTTGCTTATTGGACTTGTTAATGTGAAGTTACATATTTCCCAAAAATATTTTTGAATTTTGCGCACTGCCTTTTCAGCGGAATGTTGTCGAGGGGTTCCGCTAGCGGAACGCCTGCGCTAGAAAGGTTAACAAAATACAATCATTCTTAAAATCGTATATTTTATACAACATTTGGATGTAAACTTCATAGAATGTCTACACTTTCCGAGTAACAGTATTTTCTTCATACCATTCTTAATATTAAAAACCCACCAGAAAACAGAACCATCAATAAATGGGTACATAACCCGACACACACCAGACATAACATGCACAAGCACTTACAATAAACAATTCCGGACAAGGACATGGGAGAAACAGAGGGTTAAATACACAACATGTAATTAATGGAATAGAAACCAGGTGTGAGGGAAGACAAGACAATCCCAATGGAAAATGAAAGGTGGATCGGCGATGGCTAGAAGGCCGGTGACGTCGACTGCCAAACTCCGCCCGAACCAGGAGAGGGACCGACTCCGGCGGAAGTCGTGACACTTGTTAACATACTAGAGTTTTGGCAAGTCAGTTAGGACATCTACTTTGTGCATGACACAAGTAATATTTCCAACAATTGTTTACAGACAGATTATTTCACTTATAATTCACTGTATCACAAATCCAGTGGGTCAGAAGTTTACATACACTAAGTTGACTGTGCCTTTAAACAGCTTGTAAAATTCCAGAAAATTATGTAATGGCTTTGGAAGCTTCTTATATTCTAATTTACATCATTTGAGTCAATTGGAGGTGTACCTGTGGACAAATTTCAAGGCCTACCTTCAAACTGAGTGCCTCTTTGCTTGACTTCATGGGAAAATCACAAGAAATCAGCCTCAGAAAATAATGTAGACCTCCACAAGTCTGGTACATCCTTGGTAGAAATGTACAAATGCCTGAAGGTACCACATTCATTTATACAAACAATAATAAGCAAGTATAAACACCATGGGACCACGCAGCTGTTATACCACTCAGGAAGGTGACGCGTTCTGTCTCCTAGAGATGAACGTACTTTGGTGCGAAAAGTACAAATCATTCCCAGAACAACAGCAAAGGACCTTGTGAAGACGCTGGAGGAAACAGGTACAAAAGTATCTATATCCACAGTAAAACGGGTCCTATATCGACATAACCTGAAAGGCCACTCAGCAAGGAAAAAGCCACTGCTTCAAAACTGCCATAAAAAGCCAGACTACAGTTTGCAACTGCACATGGGGACAAAGATCGTACTTTTTGGAGAAATGTCCTCTGGTCTGATGAAACAAAAATAGAGCTGTTTGGCCATAATGACCATCGTTATGTTTGGACGAAAAAGGGGAGGCTTGCAAGCTGAATAACACCATCCCAACTGGAAGCACAGGGTTGGCAGCATCATTTTGTGGGGTTGCCTTGCTGCAGGAGGGACTGATGCACTTCACAAAATAGTTGGCATCATGATGAAGGAAAATTATGTAGATATATTGAAGCAACAACTCAAAACATCAGTCAGGAAGTTAAAGGTTGGTTGCAAATGGGTCTTCCAAATGGACAATGACCCCAAGCATACTTCCACAGCTGTGGCAAAATGGCTGAAGGACAACAAAGTCAATGTATGGGAGTGGCCATCACAGTGCTCTGACCTTAATCCCATAGAAAATGCGTGGGCAGAACTGAAAAAGCGTGTGCGAGCAAGGAGACCTACACATCTGACTCAGTTACATCAGCTCTGTCAGGGGGAATGAGACAAAATTCACCCAATTTATTGTGGGAGGGCTACTAGAAACGTTTGACCCAAGTTAATCAATTTAAAGGCAATGCTGCCAAATACTAATTGAGTATGTAAACTTCTGACCCACTGGGAATGTGATGAAAGAAATAAAAGCTGAAATAAATCATTCTCTCTCCTATTATTCTGACATTTCACATTCTTAAAATAAAGTGGTGATCCTAACTGACCTAAGACAGGGAATTCTTACTAGGATTTAATGTCAAGAATTGTGAAAAACTGAGTTTGAATGTATTTTGCTAAGGTGTATGTAAACTTCTGACTTCAACTGTATCAACGTTTGAATATTTATGCTTGCTTTAGATGCCCCAAGGAACACCTTGGTGTCAGTAAGTCCCTCTGGTCCAGTGGTAGAGGGAAGCTCTGTGAACCTGACCTGCAGCAGTCATGCCAACCCAGCAGTGGAGAACTACACCTGGTTTAAGAAGGATGGAACAGACACCTCACAGACAGGGTCAGGAGAGGTGTTGAGATTGACTTCTCTAACCTCCTCTGACAGTGGACAGTACTTCTGTGAGGCCAGGAACAAAGAAGGGGCTCACAACTCTACTGTTCTGTCTCTGATCCTGCAGGGTCAGTATGGAAGCAAATGTTACGTTTCTACTGTCCAGTGAAATGTCCTGAACCAATACACTTCAAGTGGGAATTCCCTTGACTTGAATTTTTTGCGTTCATGTATCCTGTGTCATTTTCAGATACAAATACTGTCCAAATGCCAGTTTACATCAGTTCCGCGGCCACAGTTTTCATGGTGATCATACTTCTTGTGTTCCTATGGATGTGGTATGTCTCTGAAACATTGTTTACTCAATTCAATAACATAATGTAGAGTATGATGGTCTTTGTGATACCGATTTGTTCCCCAAAGAAGTTTGTTTTCTTTGACAGGAAGAGCCCATTCAAATTATGTCAAAAGACTGCTGTGGACAAAAAGGTCAATGGAACACAGCATATACACTCCAATTCAACATACCAATAACATTGTTGCACTGACATGCTATCTGGAGGTTCATGGTATTTGAACAATGTTCAAGCGCAAACTTTCATTCTTTCCTGGTAACATGTTACTTAGTTTAACCAATGGATGAAGCTACAGTGAGCAGTCAATATATCAAACATTTTGTATTGTTTTTGACTAATTCCATCTTTCAGGATGATCAAAACCCAGTCTTATTCAGTAGAAGGACCAGTAATGACCCAGCAACACAGGAAGCTAGAACGGAGGAACGGGAAAATGCCCTCTATGCCAACATTCAACTGCCTCCCTCTCACATCCACCCCCAAGACAGTTCTCTCTACTCTGTGGTCGAGCCACCAGCTCTGCAGAACCCTCCTGACCCTCACTACGCTACCTTTGACTTCCAGCAGTTCTGCAGCTCCATCGACAGGGCCCAACTCTCAGGACTCCATGATGATGATGTTGTTTACTCCAAGATGAAAACCAAACAGGCCAAGGTGACAGACAACCTACAGTATGCCAGCATCCAGTTCCCCCTCCCCAGTCCTACTGCCAGGTAAGAGTGCACTCACAATCAGTTCAGTCCTTTTCAATGTAACCTATTTCTGGAAGTCTGTTTATTTGAAATGTGTGAATATACTCATACAACAACTCCATTTGCTTTTTGCAGGTCAGAAGAAAGATTAGAGGTGGACCATTCTGTTATCTACTCCACTGTTGCCAAACCTGAAGCCTGAACATATCATTTCATAATGTTGAATAAACTAAGCAGCATTGGAACACATGTTAAGATATGTAAAGTATGCAGTTAATGGGTAGTTATAGCAATAGATGTATATGTATTGTACTGTACTTGTAATGCATATGTCTCGGTGAGCTTCCATTGCTTGTGATTGACTGATTGATCCTGAAATTTAATTGGCTGACTGTTTAATTTTTAGTTTGAGGTGTGACCGCCCAGGGGAAGGTACAGGTAAGAGGGAAGTGGCCATGTGGCTGGTTTAGTTTGTAACTGTCTGACAAAGTTTGAGAAAATATTGTTGATTTATCTTGAATTTAAGTTTTGTAAGATCTTCCCTTGACCTAATCAGATCTTGCATTTTTGGTTGTTTAGTTAGTTTGTTTTATTAAATATGTACTATTATTTTATTTTGCCACTCAACCCCAACTTGAAGAACCTGTGTATAATATGTGATGGGCAGAGCTACTGAGTACATGCTACAGATAAACTCAGCAAAAAAAGAAACGTCCTCTCACTGTCAACAGCGTTTATTTTCAGCAAACGTGTAAATATTTGTATGAACATAACAAGATTCAACAACTGAGACACAAACTGAACAAGTTCCACAGACATGTGACTAACAGAAATTGAATAATGTGTCCCTGAACAAAGGGGGGTTCAAAATCAAAAGTAACCGTCAGTGTCTGGTGTGGCTACTAGCTGCATTAAGTACTGCAGTACATCTCCTCCTCATGGACTGCACCAGATTTGGCAGTTCTTGCTGTGAGATGTTACCCCACTCTTCCACCAAGGCACTTGCAAGTTCCCGGACATTTCTATGGGGAATGGCCCCAGCCCGCCGATCCAACAGGTCCCAGACGTGCTCAATGGGATTGAGATCCGGGCTCTTCGCTGGCCATGGCAGAACACTGACATTCCTGTCTTGCAGGAAATCACGCACAGAACGAGCAGTATGGCTAGTGGCGTTGTCATGCTGGATAGTCATGTCAGGATGAGCCTGCAGGAAGGGTACCACATAAGGGAGGAGGATGTCTTCCCTGTAACGCACAGCGTTGAGATTGCATGCAATGACAAGCTCAGTCCAATGATGCTGTGACACACCGCCCCAGACCATGACGGACCCTCCACCTCCAAATCGATCCCGCTCCAGAGTACAGGCCTCGGTGTAAAGCTCAGGCCTCGGTGTAACGCGAATCCAACCATAACCCCTGGTGAGACAAACCCATGACTCGCCACTGAAGAGCACTTTTTGTCAGCCCTGTCTGGTCCAGCGACGATGGGTTTGTGCCCATAGGCTACGTTGTTGCCGGTGATGTCTGGTGAGGACCTGCCTTACAACAGGCCTACAAGCTCTCTCAGCCTATTGCGGACAGTCTGAGCACTGATGGAGGAATTGTGCGTTCCTGGTGTAACAGTTGTTGTTGCCATCCCGTACCTGTCCCGCAGGTGTGATGCAGGTGTGATGTTCGGATGTACCGATCCTGTGCAGGTGTTGTTACACATGGTCTTCCACTGCGAGGATGATCAGCTGTCCGTCCTGTCTCCCTGTAGCACTGTTTTAGGTGTCTCACAGTACGGACATTGCAATTGATTGCCCAGGCCACATCTGCAGTCCAAATGCCTCCTTGCAGCATGCCTAAGCCACATTCACGCAGATGAGCAGGGACCCTGGGCATCTTTCTTTTGGTGCTTTTCAGAATCAGTAGAAAGGCCTCCTTTGTGTACTAAGTCTTCATAACTGTGACCTATCTGCACCTGCTATGCGGTACTTAAGACAGCTACGCCACTCGTGAAACAGAGATTATAGATTACATCACTTTAATTTTAACTCTTAAACATATTGTAACTTTATCACTCACCTCCTAATGCAAGCCACTGTTATAATGATGATCAGTGTCAGAGCGATGGGGATCCCCACTGGCACCACCAACCAATCTTTAAGAAGCCCTCCTGTTCTCCCCTCATTACCTGTATAAAAGACACCTGTCCACACACTCAATCAAACAGACTCCAACCTCTCCACAATGGCCAAGACTAGAGAGCTGTGTAAGGACATCAGGGGTACAATTGTAGACCTGCACAAGGCTGGGATGGTCTACAGGACAATAGACAAGCAGCTTGGTGAGAAGGCAACAACTGTTGGCGCAATTATTAGAAAATGGAAGAAGTTCAAGATGACGGTCAATCACCCTCGGTCTGGGGCTCCATGCAAGATCTCACCTCGTGGGGCATCAATGATCATGAGGAAGGTGAGGGATCAGCCCAGAACTACATGGCAGGACCTGGTCAATGACCTGAAGAGAGCTGGGACCACAGTCTCAAAGAAAACCATTAGTAACACACTACGCCGTCATGGATTAAAATCCTGCAGCGCACGCAAGGTTCCCCTGCTAAAGCTAGCGCATGTCCAGGCCAGTCTGAAGTTTGCCAATGACCATCTGGTTGATCCAGAGGAGGAATGGGAGAAGGTCATGTGGTCTGATGAGACAAAAATAGAGCTTTTTGGTCTAAACTCCACTCGCCGTGTTTGGAGGAAGAAGAAGGATGAGTACAACCCCAAGAACACCATCCTAACCGTGAAGCATGGAGGTGGAAACATCATTCTTTGGGGATGCTTTTCTGCAAAGGGGACAGGACGACTGCACCGTATTGAGGGGAGGATGGATGGGGCCATGTATCGGGAGATCTTGGCCAACAACCTCCTTCCCTCAGTAAGAGCATTGAAGATGGGTTGTGGTGGGTCTTCCAGCATGGCAACGACCCGAAACACAAAGCCAGGGCAACTAAAGAGTGGCTCCGTAAGAAGCATCTCAAGGTCCTGGAGTGGCCTAGCCAGTCTCCAGACCTGAACCCAATAGAAAATCTTTGGAGGGAGCTGAAAGTCCGTATTGCCCAGTGACAGCCCCGAAACCTAAAGGATCTGGAGAAGGTCTGTATGGAGGAGTGGGCCAAAATCCCTGCTGCAGTGTGTGCAAACCTGGTCAAGATCTACAGGAAACGTATGATCTCTGTAATTGCAAACAAATGTTTCTGTACCAAATATTAAGTTCTGCTTTTCTGATGTATCAAATACTTATGTCATGCAATAAAATGCAAATGAATTACTTAAAAATCATACAATGATTTACAATGAAAAATCAATGTGATTTTCTGGATTTATGTTTTAGATTCCGTCTCTCACAGTTGAAGTGTACCTATGATAAAGAATTACAGACCTCTACATGCTTTGTAAGTAGGAAAACCTGCAAAATTGGCAGTGTATCAAATACTTGTTCTCCCCACTGTATATTCTTTATAGAGGTTTAGAATTGTTCCAGTTGTTTTCTAGTTCTCTCTCTCTCTCTTTATGCATATTATAAAAATAAATGTGTGACTGAGACAGAATTCTGCAGGGGAGTGAAGGAGATAAGACTAGTCAGACATTCCACTATAAATCAACTTTGGAGAGTGGATGTTTACTACTAAGTTTTTAGATAACACTCAAAGCCATTGTTTATATAGCTTTGTAGGCATGGTTTTGGTCTCAGGAGTAAAAAGTTAATGACGTGGGTAGTGACATCACCAGGGCTAGACTTACAGTTTAACAAAACAACTTGAGACCTTTTGTTTGAAGCGGAACTTACTCGGAAACATGCATGCTATGTTCCTGATTGTCAACTACTGTCTGCAATTGCATTAATTAAGGTTTTAGAATGATTTAATTCAATATATTGTCATATTGCAAATTTCACCAACGAGCCAATGATTGACAAGGATGAAAGGAACGAACCCTAACAGCGTGAATCGTCGACCAGCCATCATTATCGTAGAGCACTCAATCGATTCACTTTATATGTGTGCATTGTATTGACCTGCTCCCTTATTAATAAGTGATTAAAGATTTAGTTTAAGTATAACTCTGACTTGTATGATACGTTTGTCTCTCCTCATTTGATAGTAAAGAAATTCACCACCACACAGGATTGAGGTAAAGATGAACAGAGCAAAGTACAGAGAGATCCTTGATGAAAACCTGCTCCAGAGCGCTCAGAACCTCAGACTGGGGTGAAGGTTCACCTTCCAATAGGACAATGGCCCTAAGCACACAGTCAAGACAACGCAGGAGTGGCTTCGGGAACATCCCTGGAGAGACCTGAAAATAGCTGTGCAACTACGCTCCCCATCCAACCTGACAGAGCTTGAGAGGATCTACAGAGAATGGGAGAAACTCCCCAAATACAGGTGCCAAGTTGTAGAGTAATACCCAAGAAGAATCGGCTGTAATTGCTGCCAAAGGTGCTTCAACAAAGGACTGAGTAAAGGGTCTGAATACTTACGTAAATGTAATATTCCAGTTCTTATTTTTTATAAATTTGCAAAGAATTCTAAAAAACATTTTTTTCTTTGTCGTTAGGGTATATTGTGTGTAGATTGATGAGGGAAAAAACTATTTAATCAATTTTAGAATAAGGCTGTAACCTAACAAAATGTGAAAAAAGACAAGGGGTCTAAATACTTTCCGAAGGCACTGTAAATGTCTTGTATTGTACTTGTAATGTACAGTATGTGTCTCAGGTGTGACGATGAGCATCCTTTGTTTGTGCATGCTTTTATCTTGTTAAAATTGAATGATTGATCCTAAAATTTCATTTGACGACAGTTCATTTTTTTGTTTGAGGTGCAGCGTGGTAAGTGTCCATATCGTTTATTTTAAAACATAAACTGAACACTAAGAAATACAAAACAATAAATGTGAACATGAACGAAAACAGTACCATGTGGTGACAGACATGGAAACAAACCAACAGTGAAACCCAGGCTACCTAAGTATGATTCTCAATCAGAGACAACTAACGACACCTGCCTCTGATTGAGAACCATACTAGGCTGAAACAGAAACCCAACCTAGAAACACAAAACATAGAATACCCACCCAACTCACGTCCTGACCAACTAAAAACAAAGAAATAACACAAGAACTAGGGTCAGAACTTGACAGGTTTGTTGCTTTTATTAATTATGTACTGTTATGACCTCCTTTTTGACCAGGCTGAGAGAGTCTCAGTAATTCATTTTCTATTCACTAATGGAGGAGAAGTATTATTTTTGAACTTGCAACATGTTGTTGACTTATTTATTTTGCCACTCAACTCAAACTTGAAGAACTTGTATATAATACAGTGGTCTAAGGCACTGCATCTCAGTGCAAAAGGTGTCACTACAGTCCCAGGTTCAAATATAGGCTGTTTCACATCCGTCTGTGATTGGGAGTCCCATAGGGCGGCGCACAATTGGCCCAGCGTCGTTGGGGTTTGGCCGGGGTAGGCCATCATTATAAATAAGAATTTGTTCTTAACTGACTTGCCTAGGTAAGTAAAGGTTACATTTAAAAATAAAATAAAAATAGGCAGAGCTCAGCCTGGGGTGGTGTAGCATGGCATTGGTTATGTTATATATATACACAGTATGTTATGATCCATTTTTATATAATTGTAATTGAATTTACATATATATTTACATATATTGAAACTAATCTCTGGTTGTCGTTTCACTTTTGGTCATCCAGTCCTCAACAACTCATCATCATAAAATAAGTAAATTACAGTAGGTCTATTACAGTGAAATTACTTATTTTCTACAGTAGAGAGCTGAAATGAGGTGCACAGTACATTCTACAGATATTACTGTACATGTTATTAAAGAATACAGCTGGACACAGTGACACAACAGTGCCACTGTGTGGCAGTAAACTGGGCACAACATCTCCCACCAGAGTTAATTCAGTTCCCTTTCAGTTCCTGTTAACTTAAGTGTCTCATTTGTTATGGTCATTCTTTATGTAGTATTAGGGTAATGGCTGCTCGATGGTGGTCTCTGTAAGACTGTAACCTTGTTGACTTGATGCTGGGACAGTTTTCCTGTAGGGGAAAGTTGTTATGGATCGGACGTATCATTTAATAAACTTGGTATATTGTCTTCATTTTCTACTGGAGATTCTCTCTTTTGGTTGATAATGTTTTCTGTTTCCACTAAACGCATCAGATGGAAGACTACAATACAGTTAATAGACAATATAAAGTTATACTGTAGATATCAAATGAAAAGAAAACACTCAAAGGTACAGGAGTTGTAGAATTATATACAGCGCAAACCAATACATACAGAGATTATAGATTAGATCACTGTATTTGTAACTTTATCACTCACCTCCTAATGCAAGCCACTGTTATAATGATGATCAGTGTCAGAGCGATGGGGATCCCCACTGGCACCACCAAGCTCCACAATATGGAGGACTGGCCATTTACTGCAGAGAATAAACTACTGTAAACTCTATAGGCCAGGGATAGCTTCACACTCGTGTACATACATACTACATCATTTGTTTCAATGGAAAATGTACAATAAGAGGTGGCATAATCGTGATGTTTTATTACAGACTAGACGACAAATAATGTATATGTTCAATGCATCCCCTTGTACCTACCTTTCCCCACAGTCATGGTTACAGTATAGCTCTGTGATCCATGCTTGTTCATCGCTACACAGCAGTACTGCCCACTGTCCTCAAGGCTGATGTTAGTGATGCTGTAACTCTGCCCTGACCCTCTCAGTGAAGCTTGGGATTCTGTCCTCTGAAGCCAGGTGTAGCGCTCTACTGCAGGGTTGGCATCACTGCTGCAGGACAGAGTCACAGAGCTGCCCATCACTACCTCCCCAAAAGGATTGACTGACACTGATGTGTTCTTTGGAGCATCTGAAGGCAGAGAAAGGTAAAAAAAAAAAACTTTATTTTACAGTATAGTTTCCTATATTTGGGTAACAATGAGACATGTCTGGCACATACTAACCTGTCAAAGAGCGTCCCAAAAAAACTAATGACAAACATTGTTACTGATTCATTCATTATCTGTGATTGTGATTTCAAAGTACTTACACTGGACATTAATAGACAAAGCTGAGGAGTAGATTGGTCTATTAGTGGTCAGGGCCTCACAGTAGTAGTTTCCACTGTCTGTTGTGCTGATATTGGTGATGGTCATCATCTGTCTCTTATCACCAGCCGTGGAGCCTCCAGTCTGGTACCAGGTGTAGCCCTCCACTGGAGTGTGGGCAGTACTACAGCAGAATAACGTCACTGAACTGCCCTCAACAACATCACCAGCGGGACTGAGGGACACTGCTACTTCACTGGAATTATCTGAAAGTAGACAAGAGATGTGTAAGCAATTTTCTTAGTTATTAAACCAGGCAAGACAGTTATGAACAAATTCTTATTTACAATGACGGCCTACCCCAGCCAAACCCGGACAACGCTGGGCCAATTGTGCACCACCCTATGGAACTCCCAATCACAGCTGGATGTGATTCAGCCTGGATTCAAACCAGGGACTGTAGTGACGCCTCTTGCACTAAGATGCAGTGCCTTAGACCGCTGCGCCACTCGGGAGCCCAATAAGACATACCAGACAGATAACAGGACAGGGCACATCAGATTATTTGTCTATTCCTGTTTTAAATGGAAATACACTGAAATGTATATCCATATGTTGTTGTGTTTGTAGTGGTGGCTGTCTGGGCATTATTATGAGTCAGAGGTGGCGGGGTGGTCACCCAAAGGACGATTCCATACCGACAGTCAAGACCATGTGACTTCCTGCTACAATTCCGCAATTTTTGCATACAGTCTTTGTGGTCGTAGGGCATGCAACTATACCATCAGGTTTTAAAGTACAATAACTTCTTAGTTACAAGAGAGCTCTCACTGTTGTTGTCAACAGCTGGTACTGTACATACAGATATCAATAGCATTGTCATTATTACTCAGAAAGACTTTCAGTAAGTTAATGAGAAAATTAGTAAATATTAAGACATTAACAAACTTTCTGAGGAACTGTAAGAACACTATGAGAGTC
Source organism: Oncorhynchus tshawytscha (assembly GCF_018296145.1). Classification (NCBI taxonomy): domain Eukaryota; kingdom Metazoa; phylum Chordata; class Actinopteri; order Salmoniformes; family Salmonidae; genus Oncorhynchus; species Oncorhynchus tshawytscha. The sequence goes on along the minus strand of NC_056431.1, from coordinate 10,039,570 downwards.
TCTCTGAATCATGTGATCATACTGAAACAAGGAAGCAAGGGCTCCTCTCCTCAGAGTGACTCAGAAATTATGGTGACATCCATTTCATTGGAACCTCTGAGGCTTGTGGTCAGACCTGATCTCTGTGCAGACAGCTCTCCTATTCTCATGAGTCAAATAGTTACACACTAAATGTACAGTACCAGTCAAAAGTTTGGACACACCGATTCATTCAAGGGTTTTTATGTTTACTATTTTCTACATTGTAGAAGTATAGTGAATACATCAAATCTATGAAATTATACATATGGAATCATGTTAAACAAATCAAATATATTTCAGATTTGAGATTCTTCAAAGTAACCAGCCTTGATGATAGCTTTGCACACGCTTGGCATTCTCTCAACCAGCTTCAAAAGGTAGTCACCTGGAATGCATTTCCATTAATGGGTGTGCATTGTTAAAAGTTCATTTGGGGAATTTCTTTCCTTCTTAATGTGTTTGAGCCAATCAGTTGTGTTGTGACAAGGTAGGGGTGGTTTACAGAAGATAGCCCTATTTGGTAAAAGACCAAGTCCATATTATGGCAAGAACAGCTCAAATAAGCAAAGAGAAATGACAGTCCATCATTACTTTAAGACATGAAGGTCAGTCAATCTGGAACATTTGAAGAACTTTGAAAGTTTATTCAAGTGCAGTCGCAAAAACCATCAAGCGCTATGATGAAACTAGCTCTCATGAGGACCACCACAGGAAAGGAAGACCCAGAGTTACCTCTTCTGCAGAGGATAAGTTAATTAGAGTTACCAACCTCAGAAATTCCAGCCCAAATAAATGGTTCACAGAGTTCAAGTAACAGACACATCTCAACATCAACTGTTCAGAGGAGACTGTGTGAATCAGGCCTTCATGGTCAAATTTCTGCAAAGAAATCACTACTAAAAGACACCAATAATAAGAAGAGACTTGCTTGGGCCAAGAAACACGAGCAATGGATATTAGAGTGGTGGAAATCTGTCCTTTGGTCTGATGAATCAACATTTTAGATTTTTGGTTCCAACTACCGTGTCTTTGTGAGACGCAGAGTAGTTGAATGGATGATCTCTGCATGTGTGGTTCCCACCTTGAAGCATGGAGGAGGAGGTGTGATGGTGCTTTGCTGGTGACACTGTCAGTGATTTATTTAGAATTCAAGGCACACTTAACCAGCATAGCTACCACAGCATTCTGCAGCAATACTCCATCACATCTGGTTTGCACTTAGTGGGACTATCATTTGTTTTTTTAACAGGACAATGACCCAACACACTTCCAGGCTGTGTAAGAACTATTTGACCAAGGAGAGTGATGGAGTTCTGCATCAGATGACCTGGCCTCCACAATCACCCGACCTCAACACAATTGAGATGGTTTGGGATGAGTTGGACAGCAGAGTGAAGGAAAAGCAGCCAACAAATGCTCAGCATATGTGCGAACTCCTTCAAGACTGTTGGAAAAGCATTCCAGGTGAAGCTGGTTAAGAGAATGCCATGTACATAGCCATCATCAAGACAAAACGTGGCTACTTTGAAGAATCTAAAATATATTTTGATTTGTTAAACACTTTTTTTGTTACTACATGATTCCATATGTGTTATTTCATAGTTTTGATGTCTTCACTATTATTATACAATGTAGAAAATAGTAAAAATAAATAAAAACCCTTGAATGAGTAGTTGTGTCCAAACTTTTGACTGGTACTGTATGTACAGGAAACAACCTTGAATGCTGATATTAAATGTTTGTGTTTTGAACATGTAACGATGCATTACAGCATCCCTGCATTACAGTAACGCAACATTTTTAAAAACACAAGACAACACTAAACAATACATTAATTGCACTCGAATGGGGACAAACGGTGCCCACAAACTGTTGGGGCCTACATGAAGCTGTCCCAACAGCAGAGCTTTCTTCTCATCACCATGGAGTGAATCCTTACCAGAGGCTGCGATACGATTAATTCAGCCTCATTTATTGCCTTAAAAAAAACAACTGATATGGCTGATATTGCTTAAACAAATGTGGTTTCTACTGACAATTGAGATGTACAAACTATGGCATAAGGGAACGATGAGCGGATAAGAGGCCATCCGTAATTTCTATTAAGACATTAATGAGCGAGCTAAGATGGACGTAGTCAATATAACTCTTTGTTTAGCACTTTTGAAATGTACAGAGACAGAATTCAGAACATTGGCCGTTCTTACAGTATTCTCCCTGTACACCAAGTTAGAACCGAAGGATAAATAAAGGGGCATATAAGTAGACAATGAAAGCTCTTACAATATTCAATGATGACATTTCTTAAAAACAGCCTATAGGTGCACCACCAAGTCAGAACAGGTGGCTAAGTTATGAGGGGAAAGGGAACAAATTATTAGGGTGAGGTACATGGGCTACTAACAGCTTACTACAAAACATACACGTTGTATTACTTTCTTAGCTACAGTATACAGTGGCGATTTTAGCATGTAAATCTTGGTGGGGCAAAAAATAAATAATTGTGGGCTGCATGCCAGCAAAGCCACTACACAACACAACACTAAACAACACCCAACAGCAGTCCCAGCACCATTGCTACACCCGGCCATCAGCTGAGCCTTGTCTGGCAGAGAAACAGTTCATTCAGCCTAATTTACTGCCTTTTAAAAAACATAGCTAATATGGCTAACTTGCTTAAACAAATGTGGTTTCTTCTGACAATTGAGATGTACAAACTATGGCATAAGAGGCAATCCATAATTTTGATTAAGACATTAATGAGCAAGCTAGGACTGACGTAGTCAATATAACTATTTGTTCTGTACTTTTGAAACGTACAGCGACAGAATTCAGAACATCGGCAGTATACATATCTCCCTGGCTTATTACATAATTTATGCAGCAGCATAGAAGACATTTTTGGACTCACCTTGTTGTTCTGTGCTCACTAGTCATCATACTTTGTCATCAAAGTCTGCCATTCTCTGGATTTGTGGTGCTTTCAAGACAACTGTGTATGTATAACTTTAGACCGTCCCCTCGCCCATACCCTGCACACATTAACAACAGTCACCCACGAAGCATCGTTACCCATCGGGGAACTACTACTTCAAGGTCTCAGAGCAAGTGACGTCACCGATTGAAACGCTATTTAGTGCGCACCGCTAACTAAGCTAGCCGTTTCACATCCGTTACACTCACCCCCCTTTTGACCTCCTCCTTTTTCCGCAGCAACCAGTGATCCGGGTCAACAGCATCAATGTAACAGTAGAACTTTAAACCGTCCCCTCGCCCATACCCGGGCTCGAACCAGGGACCCATCAACAACAGTCACCCACGAAGCATCGCTACCCATCGCTCCACAAAAGCCGCGGCCCTTGCAGAGCAAGGGGAACTACTACTTCAAGGTCTCAGAGCAAGTGACGTCACCGATTGAAACGCTATTTAGCGCGCACCGCTAACTAAGCTAGCCGTTTTACATATATACATATGTAGTTCTGTCCTTGAGCTGTTCTTGTCTATTAATGTTAATGTATTATGTCATGTTTCATGTTTTGTGTGTACCCCAGGAAGAGTAGCTGCTGCTTTTGCAATAGCTAATGGGGATCCTAATAAAATGCCAAAAATACCAACTGGGGGAAAAAAAAAGAAAGTTGAATCATGACGTCAGTGATCTTCAGGTCGTAGCTCTAGAAAGAGGCCCGAGTTCTGTAAGGCTATTAAGACTCTCTATGCAAATGGTAACAGCTCTATCAAATTGAAATATGGCACCTCACCTAGATTTGAGTTAAAGAGAGGAATTAGGCAAGGTTGTCCTATCTCTCCGTACCTGTTTTTATTAATCACCCAACTTCTTGCAAATTCTTTAAATAATAGTCCTGTACAAGGTATTTCCATAGCTGGTAAAGAAATTATTATAAGCCAGCTGGCTGACGATACTACACTTTTTCTGAAAGACGCTAACCAAATTCCCATATCGATCAATGTGATATACAATCCTTTTCCAAAGCGTCTGGTCTATATCTTAACATTAAGAAATGTGAACTCATGGCTGTCAAAGATTGTGTGACACCTTCATATTATGGTATTCCAGTAAAAGAAGAACTTACATATTTAGGCATAACCATTACAAAGGATCAGAAGTCTAGAGGCTTACTAAATTTTAACCCTCTTATTAAAAAAACCCAGAAGAAACTAAATCAATGGCTACAGAGGGACTTATCTTTAAAAGGTAGAGTCCTAATAACCAAGGCTGAAGGTATCTCTAGACTAACATATGGTGCTCTATCTTTATATCTTGACCGTAAAATAAGCAAGGAGATAGACCAGATGCTTTTCAACTTTCTTTGGAGAAACCGTACCCATTACATTAGGAAAACTGTTGTAATGAACACTTATGAGAATGGTGGACTGAATTTTCTGGATTTTACTACTTTAAATAATACTTTCAAGATCAATTGGATAAAACAATTCCTAAGAAGACCCACTTATATCTGGAATTTTATTCCTCATCATGTCTTCTCTACTTTTGTTGGCCTTAACTTCATGTTGTTTTGCAATTATAATATTGACAAAGTTCCAGTGAAACTTTCTGCTTTTCATCGGCAGGTTTTCTTGTCATGGTCCTTAATTTACAAACACAATTTTTCTCCACACAGTTATTATATATGGAATAATCGGGATATATTGTATAAAAATACCTCTCTGTTTTTAGAATATTGGTTCAGAAATAATATCCTATTGGTGAGCCAACTGGTAAATGCAGAGGGTCTTTTACTCAGTTATAAAGAATTCTTATCACTTTACAAGGTCCCTGTAACACCTAAAGATTTTGCAATTGTTTTAGATGCCATTCCCTCAGGTGTTGCTATGTTATTCAGGAACATGTCAAGACCTGACCCTCAGAGCCTACCTTCTGTTGACCCTGTTGACTCATCAGTAGGAAAGATTTGTTTCTCTTTTGGTCCATTCAACAACAGAGCGATACGATCCTTGATTCAGCAGGATGTTGTATCTATACCTTATGTCATGCCTTATTGGAATGGATTTATTGATAATATCTGTTGGAAAAAAGTTTGGATGTTGCCACACACATACCTACTTGTTAACAAAATTAAGGAAGTTTCCTTTAAAATTATTCATAAATATTATCCTGCCAACCACTATATGAAGAAGTTTAAGGAAAACATCAACTCAAATTGCTCCTTTTGTAATGACCACCCAGAAACAGTTGTGCATCTTTTTTGGCATTGTATGCATGTAAGAAAACTGTGGCAAGACATCAGTAGGTTTATAATTGAACACATTTATGAAGATTTTACACTATTGTGGAGAGATGTACTGTTTGGATTCTTTACATACAATAGAAATAAGCGGAATCATTTTTATGTAATTAATTTCATTATTCTTTTGGCCAAATTTCATATACACAAATGTAAATTTATAAACAGAAAACCACATTTTCGTACCCTACAAAAAGAAATTGAACTGTATTTTAAGACGGTTAAATGCTCTACTAACAAAAAAGCTGTTAGAATTGTAAGTATATGCATGTCCCTTAATCTTAAGGAGGCTGCGAATTTTCGCAGCTTTTTGTTAAAAATCGCGCAACATTTCAGCGCCCTGCTACTCATGTCAGGAATATAGTATATGCATATGATTAGTATGTGTGGATAGAAAACACTCAGACGTTTCTAAAACTGGTTAAATTACGGCTGTGACTATAACAGAACGTCTGTTTCATCGAAAAGCGCAGGAAAATCTGATCACTGAAAGTGGAAATAAATATCCATGCGCCACTTCCAGGAATTGTTAAAGGTGAACCGTATTAAATGAGGCCGAGGTTGCAGTACCTACAGCTTCCACAGGATGTATAGAGTCTTCTCATTTGATTCTGATTTGATTCTTGGTAGATCCGACCAAAGGGAACCGATTCCCTCCGACCACCAACTTGATGCATCGTATCTGTGTTTTTCCGGACATTTTTTCCACACGACCAGCTATCGAATTTACATCGCCTCCTGATGATTTTTATAGCTTATTAACGTGTAGTAATACCTAAAGTTGCATTAGAAAGGTATTTCGAAGTGTTTTGTGAAAGTTTATCGTCGACTTTTTAACTTTTAAAAAATGACGTTACGTTATGAAACGCTATTTTTTCCCGTTTATCACACAGTCTTCATAGATCGATATCTAGGCTATATATGGACCGATTTAATCGAAAAAAAGACCCAATATTGATTATGGGACATCAAGGAGTGCCAACAAAGAAGATGGTCAAAGGTAATGAATGTTTTATATTTTATTTATGCGTTTTGGGTAGCGCCGTCTACCGCAAAATCTGTCTGTTTAGGTGACGTTGCAGTATTTTGGGGGTACATGCTATCAGATAATAGCTTCTCATGCTTTCGCCGAAAAGCATTTTACAAATCTGACTTGGTGGCTAGATTCACAACGAGTGTAGCTTTAATTCACTACCTTGAATGTGTATTTTAATGAAAGTTTCATGAAATTATGAGTTTTATCAAAAACTATAGGTGGCGCTCTGAAATCCGCTGAGTGCTGTTCCTTCGTGGGAACAGTATTTTGCATAATCCTTAAGAAGTTTTAAGGTCCTTGTGTAATTGTAATGTGATATTGTACCCCCTAGCGCGATTGTCCATTGTTTGTAATCTATGTATGCTTGTGTTCCCTCATGTGCTTTATGTATTGATTTGTTGTTAATAAAAAAATAAAAAAATAAAAAAAAGATTTTAAAAAAGATTTAAAAAAAAAAAGAAAGAGGCCCGAGTTCCGGATTTACAATTCCGACCTGGATGACAGTTCAAACGTATTTTCCCAGTCGTAGCTTGTATTTCCCCAAGTTCTGAGTTGTCTTGAACTCACTAAAGTCAGATTTTGCAGTTCCGAGTTAACAGTTGTTTTGAGCGTGGTAAAAATCATGCTTCATTGACAGCATGGCCAATGTTGAAAGTTTATTATTTTAAACTAGGAAAAGAGACCCTTAATCTTAGACTTGGGACCACACATCCACTTCACTGAATAGCAGGCTAATGATTGCTTTGCAATGCTTGCAGTTAGCCACTGATTGCTTCCAAACAACTTATTGTTTAATTGGCCAATGAGCACCGATACATTTTATCTATAATTTATCTTCATATGACAAGGATTGAAAAGGATTTGCCAGTAGATTGTCGACTTGATTCATGATGAAGACTGCTTATCTAGCTTGCTAGCTAAGATTTCGAAAGTATTATGTTGACATGATCAGTCCAATCAAAGCATCGGTAGATATAACGTGATTTGACGTAATTCTATCTGTGGCCAATGACCTTGAGCCTTCTTGGATGAGCACTTCTAATGTTAATCTGTGGCAGCACCCAGGGGGCATGACTTTTCGAGCTCTCCCCTGTAGATTTTGTTGTGACATAGTGTCCCCATGAGTGACAGAACACTGAGCCAAGAGAACATTACTAACCCCTATGCTCTGTATTTTACACTGCCTGCCCCACCACCACAGAAAGCACTGAGCTAGGCTGAAACACCTGCATTTTGGAGCTGCCCCACCACCACAGAAGGCACTGAGCTAGGCTGAAACACCTGCATTTTGGAGCTGCCTTACTCAAGAAAGCAAAAAAGAGACCATGTCTGTATGAGGCTTTATTAACTCAATGCGACTTTATTAACTCGCCACTGGTCAGTTGCTATCTACATATAATCATTGACCACAAGGCATATTTACACAAAATACGTGTAAAAAAAAACATATAATAAGCACTGTGGTCTTACCTGCCACTAGCAGGGTTACTCCAGGCTGTCCAGGAGGCTTCTCCACTGGGTGGTTGGTGATAAAATAGAAGACATATGTCCCACTATCAGACCTCCTCAGATCAGAGATCCTCAGGGAGCAGTTCATGGTTCCTTCCTTCCCCAGGTACTCCACTCTGCCCTGGGAGGTTGGCTCAGGGAAGATGCCCTGGCTATGGTACACGTACCTGGGGGTGATGCAGCGGCTCTGGTCCCGGCACCACATCTCAGACAGCACCCTGTAGGGCTGAGGGTAGTCGTAGGAGCAGGGGAGGACCACAGACGAGCCGGCCACGGCACACAGGGGAGTGGAGGGGACACGCACAGCCCAGTCACTACAGAGGACACCCACACAGCAGCCTGGGATACAAGGAATGAATGAATATGGTTTACAATACAATACTTGGTATGTCTATTCACATACCATGCTAAAAGTGTGCTGTGTATGATAATGATGAATATGATGTCAGTCTTACCTTGCAGGATAAGAGAGAGCAGCCTCATCCAGCCAGTCTGGAAGACTCCCAAAGCCATCTCTGACGCTCCCCCACTCCCTTACTCACTGTCCTTCTTTACATTAGCAGCGAAGACCTCGACAGTGTCTGTCTTTCTGTCTGTCACTCACTTCTCTTTTTCCTAACTAGGAACTGGTCAAGGATATTGAGAAACAAAAATAGACGTGTAGAAAGGCATTGACATTATAAGCCTGCAACAAAAAGTCAAGGCACTGTTGCTGGCTTATAATGTCACTGTCTCTAAACAAGCCAAAGCTTGTTTTTGGTCCTGTCTATTTAGACCTTGTTCACAATGAGCATCCATTATAGGCAGATCTATGCCTACAGACCTGTCTAGTTCCAGTCTTATCCCAGCCCCATGTTTACACCCTATTATTTAGACATTAATGTTTCACTGTCCTGCACTGTCCATTAAGCTCCTGTGGCATGGTGTAAGCCTCGGACTGGCCTACCCATGTCTCAACTTCAATGCACTTTGGTCTATCGCCTCGAACATTAGCTAAACTTAACACATACATGTGAAACTAGGAAACGGTAAATCAATTGAAGGGGTTGTTAACGGTTACACTTGACTAACCATGGTCATTAAAAACAAAAGGGCTTTAAGCCTGTGCTCTGCTCTGCAGGTGCCATTTGACCGATATCTCATGACGTCACCTGTGTGCTACCTTGACCGTTTCTAAAAGGCAATGAGCGCAGAACAAGTCGAACTGCTGAGCTGTCTTGTTTTTACCGGAAAAACAACAGTGTAAATACGTTGGTAGCTACACGTTTTATCTATCGGAAATTATATTGTATTCTCAGTTTTGAACGGAGAACTGTTTTCTTTCGCAGAAGGGGAGAAAGTGAGGAACGTTTTCTTTTCGTACTCTTTTGTAGGCATACAACCACTTTTCGAAGTATTGGGAATATCTATGGTGGAGTTTACAACCTATTCATACTGCTACCCCGGAGGGAACAGCGAGCCTCGAGAGTGATCGCCGAGATTGTAACTTCATTTTTTCACGCTTGACTTAACAAGCAGTCATACACCTGTTGCAAAAGAGAGGTTAGTACTCTGAGAATGGTATGGATTTTGAGTAACCTACTAACGTTACTCTGTAATTTTAAAGTATGTGAGTTGTTTTTGATCATGAAAATACATATGGAAAATTAACAGTTAGATTCTGTCCAGTGTTCACGTCTAAGGGTGATTGTTATGAGTTTCTCGATATAAAAGGTATGTAGGCCTAATCATTCTATGCTGGATGGTAGGCCTATTGGTAGCTAGCTAGTATGCATACTGAGGAGAAACAGCATATCCAAATTTTGTGGTAAATTACAATATAGCTACCCCTGATCAGTAGCGACATGTTTATTACACATTTATTCCATAGAAAAATGTCCATTTCCCCTTCAGCCTGGACTATTAGTCAAATCTGCTAAAAACAACTCACTTTGCCCTTTGGTTTATTTAACTTGTTTAACCCACCTCTCTCCAGTCAAGAAGTGTATTAACGTTCATGTTCCGTGCTATCTATTTATATAGGCTGGGAATAAGACTGGGTGGCAAATTGACCATCACAGGAGCTGTGAAGCAGGGCCACTCTGAACTTCAGCTAACTCTTTTCATTTTCAACTTTTGAGCAAGAAAAAATGACTGAGAAAAAGAACGGTGAGTGTTCCACACACATCCAGACATTGTGCTTGCCACATAGTTTCCCTCTACATTTGACATCAGACATCAGCGTTAAAGATTAATAGAACTGGCCACTGCTTGCTGTTTGATGGGGTAAGCTACCTTTTGTGGTGTCGAGTTTGTGATCTAGATTAGGAACCTTTTAAATATAATTTTTTTCATACAGTCTGTTTTTGCCGAAGATCTTTCAAATAATTTCGCTTTTATAAAAGGACACACACTCTTAGAAAAAAGGTGCTATCTAGAACTTAAAAGGATTATTTTACTGTGCCCCATAGGGGAACCCTTTGAAGATCACTTTTTGGTTCCAGGCAGAACCCTATGGGTTCTATGTAGTAACCTTTCCCCAGAGGGTTCTACCTGGAAACAAAAAGGGTTCTACCTGGAACCTAAAAGGGTTTTCCAATGGGGACAGCCAAAGAACCCTTTAGAACCCCATTTTTCTAAGAGTGGAGTGATACTTTATCCATGCAACTTTGATTCTATATTTATTATTATCTATAACACAAGGAACCTCTTTTATTATCTAATTGTTGAGTCTAGAGTCATTTCTGAATGGAGAACATTATCCTTCACCATTATCAATCATTTAACAATGTTTACTAAATCCAGTGGGTTCTAGCATTGCTTTACATTGAAACATAGAATCTGTCAGAGAGATGCTCACCAGGACTCTCTGACAGATTCTATGGTTCAATGTAAAGCCATTGTCAAACCCGAGTCACCATCCAATGAACAACATCTCAGTTTCCTTCTGAGTTGACCCTGTACAGTGTAGCTGAAACAGTTACAGCATGACTGGTGAGTGTTGTGTTGTCTGGTTTTGTTTTGGTCTGGGTTGAGGTGTGGGCTCAGGTGTACAACACTGTGGTCTCTATCTGTGGTTTAGTTGCTGATTTGTGGCATTCCATGACTCATTGATTGATGTGTGAGACATTTTAGTCACAGTTCAGAAACATATGTAACTTTATGAAATTGCATTTCTATTGTGAAATTAGGCAGAATACCATCTTCCTGAGAGAGACACAAGGGAATGAACTAGGCCTTTCACCTTATGTATCTCCCTTCAGCAAAGGATATGTGTATTTCCCACACACAGATTGTACTCAGGTAGAGGCTAAAACAATAGCAGGGCTTGTTCTCCAGCTCCAGGCCTGTGACTCCAGAATCCACTGGAGTGGGTTTAGGAAATGTGGGGCTTTATTGGAACCAGCAGCTGGAATACTGGAAGGGAGACTGGCCTGAGATAAAGTTATGTCAATAGGATCTGTGGTCCCTTCCTCACCCCTGTCATTACTGAGAGTCATGCGCAGGAACAATAATACATTTATCTATTGATACGGCCTCACAGGACATAGGTGGATGGGTTTGGGATGGGTTTTGTAGTCATGGAAAGTGTTTGATATCAGTAGAATGTCTCCTCAACATCAACAAGGTTGAGAATCGCTTTTGTACAGAGAAGGAATGTTCTAATTGAAATATGTAGTGCAGGGTTCTGCAATGCGACTGGGTATGAATGGTTCTGCTCTCTAGACCATACCTGTTTCAAACAATCAACTAATCATGGTCTTCATGCGCGTTAGTGCTGGGTTGGAACAAAAGCCAGCACACCCATGAGCCAGTGTATCATGGTTCCAGACTGATATCTGGAAAAGCACTTGAATCAGCAGCCTATAACATGTGCTGAGTCAGGGTTCTCTGCGGTTGCCATAGGTGACTGCACCAAAAGAGTCCATTTTATTATATAATGTACAGTCATCACACTAACAGAGCTTCACTGTATGTTATGCAGGTCAACTGTGTGTTTTATTGGTGTCTCTGAGGAATCTTTGGCCTGGTCTGCTAACTACCTCTCTCAAAGAGTGCAGTGTATAAAGTCAGAAAATCTGCTGTCTCAGTCACTGCCTTTCACCAAGGGAGTATCCCAAGGCTCGATCCTAGGCCCCACACCCTTCTCAGTTTACATCAACAACATAGTTCAGGCAGTAGAAAGCTCTCTCATCCATTTACAGTATATGCAGATGATACAATCTTATACCCAGCTGGCTCCTCCCTGGATTTTCTGTTAAATACTCTACAACAAAGTTTTCTTAGTTTCCAACAAGCCTTCCAACTACCCTTAACCTTGTTCTGAACACCTCCAAAACAAAGGTCATGTGGTTTGGTAAGAAGAATGCCACTCTCCCCACAGGTGTGATTACTACCTCTGAGGGTTTAGAGCTTGAGGTAGTCACCTCATACAAGTACTTGGGAGTATGGCTAGACGGTACACTGTCCTTCCCTCAGCACATATCAAAGCTGCAGGCTAAAGTTAAATCTAGACTTGGTTTCCTCTATCGTAATCGCTCCTCTTTCACCCCAGCTGCCAAACTAACCCTGATTCAGATGACCATCCTACCCATGCTAGATTACGGAGACATTATTTATAGATCGGCAGGTAAGGGTGCTCTCGAGTGGCTAGATGTTCTTTACCACTCGGCCATCAGATTTGCCACCAATGCTTCTTATAGGACACACCACTGCACTCTATCATCCTCTGTAAACTGGTCATCTCTGTGTACCCGTCGCAAGACCCACTGGTTGATGCTGATTTATAGGCCTCACTCCTCCCTTTCTGAGATATCTACTGCAGCCCACATACTCCACATACAACACCCGTTCTGCCAGTCACATTCTGTTAAAGGTCCCCAAAGCACACACATTCCTGGGTTGCTTGTCTTTTCAGTTTGCGGCAGCCAATGACTGGAACGAGCTGCAACAAACACTCAAACTGGACAGTTTTATCTTAATCTCTTCTTTCAAAGACTCAATCATGGACACTCTTACTGACAGTTGTGGCTGCTTTGCGTGATGTATTGTTGTCTCTACCTTCTTGCCCTTTATGCTGTTGTCTGTGCCCAATAATGTTTGTACCATGTTTTGTGCTGCTACCATGTTGTGTTGCTACCATGTTGTTGTCATGTGTTGCTACCATGCTGAGTTGTCATATGTTGCTGCCTTGCTATGTTGTTGTCTTAGTCCTCTCTTTATGTAGTGTTCTGTTGTCTCTCTTGCCGTGATGTGTGTTTTGTCCTATATTTATATATACTCAGCAAAAAAAGAATGTCCTCTCACTGTCAACTGTGTTTATTTTCAGCAAACTTAACATGTGTAAATCTTTGTATGAACCTAGCAAGATTCAACAAATGAGACATAAACTGAACAAGTTCCACAGACATGTGACTAACAGAAATGGAACAATGTGTCCCTGAACAAAGGGGGATCAACATCAAAAGTAACAGTCAGTATCTCGTGTGGCCACTTCTTGGTGACAGGGGGGCAGTATTGGGTAGCTTGGATGAATAAGGTGCCCAAAGTAAACTGCCTGCTACTCTGTCCCAGATGCTAATATATGCATGTTATTAGTAGTATTGGATAGAAAACACTCTGAAGTTTCTAAAACTGTTTGAATGATGTCTGTGAGTATAACAGAACTCATATGGCAGGCGAAAACCTGAGATAAATCCAACCAAGAAGTGGGGAATCTGAGGCTTGTAGTTTTTTAAAACTCAGCCCCTATTGTAGATACAGTGGGATATTGGTTATGTTGCACTTCCTAAGGCTTCCACTAGATGTCAAGAGTCTTTAGGACTTTGTTTGAGGATTCTACTGTGAAGTAGGGCCGAATGAGAGAGGAATAAGCCAGGTGTCTGGCAGATTGCCACAGGCTCTGAGGCGCAGTCACGAGAGAGTTAGCTCTCGTTCCATTGCTTTTCTACAGACATAGGAATTCTCCGGTTGGAACATTATTGAAGATTTATGATGAGTATTGCCAGTGTAACAGTACAGCTTCCGTCCCTCTCCTCGCTCCTCCCTGGGCTCGAACCAGCAACACAACGACAACAGCCACCACCCTAGCAGCGTTACCCATGCAGAGCAAGGGGAACAACTACTAGAAGGCTCAGAGTGAGTGACGTTTGAAACGATATTAGTGCGCGCTAACTAGCTAGCCATTTCACTTCGGTTACACCAGCCTCATCTCGGGAGTTGATAGGCTTGAAGTCATAAACAGTGCAATGCTTGACGCACAATGAAGAGCTGCTGGCAAAACGCACGAAAGTGCTGTTTGAATGAATGTTTACGCGCCTGCTTCTGCCTACCACCGCTCAGTCAGATACTTAGATACTTGTATGCTTGCATGCTCAGTCAGATTATATGCAACGCAGGACACACTAGATAATATCTAGTAATATCATCAACCATGTGTAGTTAACTAGTGATTATGATTGATGTTTTTTTATAAGATAAGTTTAATGCTAGCTAGCAACTTACCTTGGCTTACTGCATTTGCGTAACAGGCAGTCTCCTTGTGGAGTGCAAAAAGAGAGAGAGGCAGGTCGTTACTGCGTTGGACTAGTTAACTGTAAGGTTGCAAGATTGGATCCCCCGAGCTGACAAGGTGAAAATCTGTCGTTCTGCCCCTGAACGAGGCAGTTAACCCACCGTTCCTAGGCCGTCATTGAAAATAAGAATGTGTTCTTACCTCTTGAAACTATGGGGCACTATTTTCATTTTTGGAAAAATAACGTTCCCAAAGTAAACAGGCTATTTCTCAGGACAAGATGCTAGAATATACATATAATTGACAGCTTAGGATAGAAAACACTCTAAAGTTACCAAAACTGTAAAAATATTGTCTGTGAGTATAACAGAACTGATATTGCAGGCGAAAGCCTGAGAAAAATCCAATCAGGAAGTGACCCTTATTTTGAAACCACTGTCTTTCTATGCATCCTTATTGCCCATTGAAAGGGATATCATCCAGATTTCTTTTTCTATGGCTTCCCTAATGTGTCTACAGCCACTAGACATAGTTTCAGGCTTTTATTTTGAAAAATGAGCGTGAACGACAACATTGCGTCAGTGGTCAGGTGGTGGCTCTCAGAGTGATTTGTGCGTAATAGACAAAGATGGTCATTGTTCCTCTCGCTCCTACTGAAAAGCCAATAGTCCCGGTTGATATATTATCGAATAGATATTTGAAAAACACCTTGAGGATTGATTAGAAAAAACGTTTGCCATGTTTCTGTCGATATTATGGACCTAATTTAGAGTTTTTTTTCGGCGTTGTCGTGACCGCAATTTCCAGTGGATTTCTCAACAAAACGTGGACAACAAACGGAGGTATTTTGGCTATAAAAATCATCTTTATGGAACAAAAGGAACATTTGCTGTCTAACTGGGAGTCTCAAGAGTGAAAACATCCGAAGCTCATCAAAAGTAAACAATTTAATTTGATTGCTTTTCTGATTTTCGTGACCAAGCTTCCTGCTGCTAGCTGGACATAATGCTATGCTAGGCTATCGATAAACTTAGACAAACACTTGTCTTGCTTTGGCTGGAAAACATAATTTCAAAATCTGAGATGACAGGGTGATTAACAAAAGGCTAAGCTGTGTTTCACTATATTTCACTTGTGATTTCATGAATATGAATATTTTCTAGAAATATTTTTTTGACCATTGCGCTATGCTAATTAGTGTAGTTGATGACAATTCTCCCGGATCCAGGATGGGTAGTTCTAAGAGGTTTTAACTGACTTGCCTAGTTAAATAAAGCTATATATATATATATATATTTATTTATTTTTAATCTGCAAATCGGCGCCCAAAAATACCGATTTCCGATTGTTATGAAAACTTGAAATCGGCCCTAATTAATCAGCCATTCCGATTAATCGGTCAACCTCTAATTTGGACATAAATGATGGACATTATCGAACAAAACAAACAGTTATTGTGGAACTGTGATTCCTGGGAGTGCATTCTGATGAAGATCATCAAAGGTAAGTGAATATTTATAATGCTATTTCTGACTAATGTCGACCACCCAATATGGCGGATATCTTTTTGGCTGCTTTGTTGTCTGAACGCTGTAATCAGATTATTGCATGGTTTGCTTTTTCCGTAAAGTTTTTTTGAAATCTGACACAGCGGTTGCTTGCGATGAGCAATCCCGGATCCGGGAACGTAATCATAGCCTCAAACTAATTAGCATAACGCAGCGGACATAAATACCCCTAGTGACTTTTCCTATTCATGAAATCGCAAATTAAATAAAATAAATATATTCAAACACAAGCTTAGCCTTTTGTTAACAACACTGTAATCTCAGATTTTCAAAATATGCGTTACAGCCAACGCTAGACAAGCATTTGTGTAAGTTTATCATGGCATAATGCTATGCTAGGCTCTGCTGGCAGCAGGCAACATTTTCACAAAAATAAGAAAATCAACCAAATTAAATCATTTACCTTTGAAGAACTTCGGATGCTTTCACTCAGGAGATTCCCAGTTAGAAAGCAAATGTTCCTTTTTCCCCAAAATATTAATTTTGTAGGCGAAATAGCTCCCGTTTGTTCATCATGCTTGGCTGAGAAATCGACTGGAAAATGCTACCATTACAACGCCTAACTTTTTTCAAAATTAACTCCATAATATTGACAGAAACACGGCAAACGTTGTTTAGGATCCATCCTCAAGGTGTTTTTAACATATATATTCGATAATATATCCGTCGAGGCAATTGGTTTCTCATAAGAAGCCATTGGAAAAATGGCTACCTCAGTATTTTCTGCGGGAGACACCATGTGACCACTTGCTAAATATGCTCCCTTACGGCTATTCTTCAATGGAAATCTGTAAAAAGACGTCACAATGCTGTAGACACCTTGGGGAATATGTGGAAAACGTAACCTCATTCGTAGCTCATTCACAGCCATATAAGGAGTCATTGGCATGAGGCGGTTTAAAAAAATGCGGCACTTCCTGGTTGGATTTTTATCTGGGTTTCACCTGTAACATCAGTTCTGTGGCACTCACAGACAATATCTTTGCAGTTTTGGAAACGTCAGAGTGTCTTCTTTCCAAAGCTGTCAATTATATGTATAGTCGAGCATCTTTTCGTGACAAAATATCTTGTTTAAAACGGGAACGTTTTTCATCCAAAAATTTTAATAGCACCCCCTAATGCATAACTGGTTTTAAGGAGAAGTATATCTCTAATTTCATGTATTTGTAATGTTGTATTTTCATCAAGTATTTCTGTAAATAGATGTGGCTCTCTGCACAATCACCGCATGTTTTAGAACTACTGAACGTAACGCGCCAATGTAAAATGAGATTTTTTTATATAAATATGCACTTTATCGAACAAAACATACATGCATTGTGTAACATGAAGTCCTATGAGTGTCATTTGATGAAGATCATCAAAGGTTAGTGACTAATTTTACCTCTATTTGTGCTTTTTGTGACTCCTCGCTTTGGCTGACAAAATGGCTGTGTTTTTCTGTGAGTTGGTGGTGACCTAACATAATCATGTGTTGCTTTCACCATAAAGCATTTTTGAAATCAGACACTGTGGCTGGATTAATGAGAATGCTATCTTTAAATTAGTGTAAAATACTTGTATGCTTGAGGAATTTTAATTATGAGATTTTTGTTGTTTTGAATTTGCGCCCTGCACTTTCACTGGCTGTTGACGATGTGGGACGCTACCGTCCCACATATCCCAGAGAGGTTTTAAGTACTGCAGTGCATATCCTCCTCATGGACTGCACCAGATTTTCCAGTTCTTGCTGTGAGATGTTCCTCCACTCTTCCACCAAGGCACCTGCAAGTTCCCGGACATTTATGTGGGGAATGGCCCCATTCCTCACCCTCCAATCCAACAAGTCCTAGACGTGATCAATGGGATTGAGATCCAGGCTCTTCGCTGGCCATGGCAGAACACTGACATTTCTGTCTTGCTTGAAATCACGCACAGAATGAGCAGTATGGCTGGTGGCATTGTCATGCTGGAGGATCATGTCAGAATGAGCCTGCAGGAAGGGTACCACATGAGGGAGGAGGAGGTCTTCCCTGTAACACACAGCGTTAAGATTGCCTGCAATGTCAACAAGCTCAGCACGATGATGCTGTGACACACTGCCCCAGACCATGACGGACTCTCCACCTCCAAATCAATCCCGCTCCCGAGTACAGGCATTAGTGTAACGCCCATTCCTTTGACGATAAACGTGAATCCGACCATCACCCCTGGTGAGACAAAACCGCGACTCGTCAGTGGAGAGCACTTTTTTCCAGTCCTGTCTGGGCCAGCGACGGTGGGTTTGTGCCCATAGGCGACGTTGTCCTCACCGGTGATGTCTGGTGAGGACCTGCCTTACAACAGGCCTGCAAGCCCTCAGTCCAGCCTTTCTCAGCCTATTGCGGACAGTCTGAGCACTGATAGAGGGATTGTGCGTTCCTGGTGTAACTCGGTCAGTTGTTGTTGCCATCCTGTACCTTTCCCGCAGGTGCGATGTTCGGATGTACCGATCCTGTGCAGGTGTTGTTACACTTGGGCTGCCACTGTGAGGACGATCAGCTGTCCGTTCTGTCTCCCTGTAGCGCTGTCTTAGGTGTCTCACAGTACAGACATTGCAATTTATTGCCCTGGCCACATCTGCAGTCCTCATGCCTCCATGCAGCATGCCTAAGGCACGTTCACTCGAGCAGGGACCCTGGGCATCTTTCTTTTGGTGTTTTTCAGAGTCAGTAGAAAAGCCTCTTTAGT
This sequence comes from Oncorhynchus tshawytscha, assembly GCF_018296145.1. NCBI lineage: Eukaryota > Metazoa > Chordata > Actinopteri > Salmoniformes > Salmonidae > Oncorhynchus > Oncorhynchus tshawytscha. The sequence goes on along the minus strand of NC_056431.1, from coordinate 10,020,970 downwards.
GTCCTAAGTTTTCATAACTGTGACCTTAATTGCCTACCGTCTGTAAGCTGTTACTGTCTGTAACGGCCGTTGTTGGTGGAAGAAGGTGAGGACCAAGGTGCAGCGTGGTATGTGTCCATATTTATTAGAATGAACACGGAAATAACAAAAATAACAAAGAGAAACAACCGAAACAGTTCTGGCTGGTGCAGACACAACAGAAAACAGAAAATAATCACCCACGAAACACAATAGAAAACAGGCTACCTAAATATAGTTCTCAATCAGGGACAACGATTGACAGCTGCCCTTGATTGAGAACCATACCAGGCCAAACACAGAAATAGCAAATTATAGAAAAACTAACATAGACAACCCACCCAACTCACACCCTGACCATACTAAAACAAAGACATAACAAAAGAGGTAAGGTCAGAACATGACAGTGTCTGTTAGTGTTCCACAGGTGCATGTTCATTAATTGTTTATGGTTCATTTTACATGCATGGGAAACAGTGTTTAAACCATTTACATTGAAGATCTGTGAAGTTGTTCGGGTTTCTATGAATTATCTTTGAAAGACAGGGTCCTGATAAAGAGACGTTTCTTTTTTTGCTGGGTTTATATTTTTAATCCCAGTCCCCGCCCTGCAGGTGTCCTTTTGCCTTCTGGTAAACCGTCATTGTAAATACGAGTTTGTTCTTAACTGACTTGTCTAATTAAATAAAGGTAAAAATATTTTTTTAAACCGTACTGTATACAAAAGCCAAATACATTTTTTCATCTTAAGAGCAACTGTACTTGATGTTTTTATTTTAACGCTCTCTCAGTGACTTCCGGCGCCGACAGAGATGGCCGCCTCGCTTCGCGTTCCTAGGAAACTATGCAGTTTTTTGTTTTTTTACGTGTTATTACTTACACTAGTACCCCAGGTCATCTTAGGTTTCATTACATACAGCCGAGAAGAACTACTGAATATAAGATCAGCGTCAACTCACCATCAGTACGACCAAGAATATGTTTTTTTATCCTGTGTTCTTTACAAACAGGACAACGGAGTGGATCCCATGCAGCGACCCGAAAAACGACTCAGAAAAAGAGGGAAACGAAGCGGTCTTCTGGTCAGACTCCGGAGACGGGCACATCGTGCACCTCTCCCTAGCATTCTTCTCGCCAATGTCCAGTCTCTTGACAACAAGGTTGATGAAATCCGAGCAAGGGTAGCATTCCAGAGGGACATCAGAGACTGCAAAGCGGTGCAGCCAGCGGGTTTCTCCACGCATCGCGCCGACAGAAACAAACATCTTTCTGGTAAGAAGACGGGCGGGGGCGTATGCCTTATGGCCAACGTGACGTGGTGTGATGAAAGAAACATACAGGAACTCAAATCCTTCTGTTCACCTGATTTAGAATTCCTCACAATCAAATGTAGACCGCATTATCTACCAAGAGAATTCTCTTCGATTATAATCACAGCCGTATATATCCCCCCCCAAGCAGACACATCGATGGCTCTGAACGAACTTTATTTAACTCTCTGCAAACTGGAAACGATTTATCCGGATTCATTGTAGCTGGGGATTTTAACAAGGCTAATCTGAAAACAAGACTCCCTAAATTTTATCAGCATATCGATTGCGCAACCAGGGGTGGAAAGACCTTGGATCATTGTTACTCTAACTTCCGCGACGCATATAAGGCCCTGCCCCGCCCCCTTTCGGAAAAGCTGACCACGACTCCATTTTGTTGATCCCTGCCTACAGACAGAAACTAAAACAAGAAGCTCCCACGCTGAGGTCTGTCCAACGCTGGTCCGACCAAGCTGACTCCACACTCCAAGACTGCTTCCATCACGTGGACTGGGAGATGTTTCATTGCGTCAGACAACAACATTGACGAATACGCTGATTCGGTGTGCGAGTTCATTAGAACGTTGAATATGTCGTTCCCATAGCAACGATTAAAACATTCCCTAACCAGAAACCTTGGATTGATGGCAGCATTCGTGTGAAACTGAAGGCACGAACCACTGCTTTTAATCAGGGCAAGGTGTCTGGTAACATGGCTGAATACAAACAGTGCAGCTATTCCCTCCGCAAGGCTATCAAACAAGCTAAGCGCCAGTACAGAGACAAAGTAGAATCTCAATTCAACGGCTCAGACACAAGAGGCATGTGGCAGGGTCTACAGTCAATCACGGACTACAGGAAGAAACCCAGCCCAGTCACGGACCAGGATGTCTTGCTCCCAGGCAGACTAAATAACTTTTTGCCCGCTTTGAGGACAATACAGTGCCACTGACACGGCCTGCAACGAAAACATGCAGTCTCTCCTTCACTGCAGCCGAAGTGAGTAAGACATTTAAACGTGTTAACCCTCGCAAGGCTGCAGGCCCAGACGGCGTCCCCAGCCGCGCCCTCAGAGCATGCGCAGACCAGCTGGCCGGTGTTCCCAAGAAAGCTAAGGTAACTGAGCATCCGTCATCATGAAGTGCTTTGAGAGACTAGTCAAGGACCATATCACTTCCACCCTACCTGACACCCTAGACCCACTCCAATTTGCTTACCGCCCAAATAGGTCCACAGACGATGCAATCTCAACCACACTGCACACTGCCCTAACCCATCTGGACAAGAGGAATACCTATGTGAGAATGCTGTTCATCGACTACAGCTCGGCATTCAACACCATAGTACCCTCCAAGCTCGTCATCAAGCTCGAGACCCTGGGTCTCGACCCCGCCCTGTGCAACTGGGTTCTGGACTTCCTGACGTGCCGCCCCCAGGTGGTGAGGGTAGGCAACAACATCTCCTCCCCGCTGATCCTCAACAAGGGTGCGTTCTGAGCCCTCTCCTGTACTCCCTGTTCACCCACGACTGCGTGGCCATGCACGCCTCCAACTCAATCATCAAGTTTGCGGACGACACAACAGTGGTAGGCTTGATTACCAACAACGACGAGACGGCCTACAGGGAGGAGGTGAGGGCCCTCGGAGTGTGGTGTCAGGAAAATAACCTCACACTCAACGTAAACAAAAATAAGGAGATGATTGTGGACTTCAGGAAACAGCAGAGGGAACACCCCCATCCACATCGATGGAACAGTAGTGGAGAGGGTAGCAAGTTTTAAGTTCCTCGGCATACACATCACAGACAAACTGAATTGGTCCACTCACACAGACAGCATCGTGAGGAAGGCGCAGCAGCGCCTCTTCAACCTCAGGAGGCTGAAGAAATTTGGCTTGTCACCAAAAGCACTCACAAACTTCTACAGATGCACAATCGAGAGCATCCTGGCGGGCTGTATCACCGCCTGGTATGGCAACTGCACCGCCCTCAACCGTAAGGCTTCCAGAGGGTAGTGAGGTCTGCACAACGCATCACCGGGGGCAAACTACCTGCCCTCCAGGACACCTACACCACCCGATGCTACAGGAAGGCCATAAAGATCATCAAGGACATCAACCACCCGAGCCACTGCCTGTTCACCCCGCTGTCATCCAGAAGGCGAGGTCAGTACAGGTGCATCAAAGCTGGGACCGAGAGACTGAAAAACAGCTTCTATCTCAAGGCCATCAGACTGTTAAACAGCCACCACTAACATTGAGTGGCTACTGCCAACACACTGTCAATGACACTGACTCTACTCCAGCCACTTTAATAATGGGAATTGATGGGAAATGATGTAAATATATCACTAGCCACTTTAAACAATGCTACCTTATATAATGTTACTTATCCTACATTATTCATCTCATATGCATACGTAGATACTGTACTATATCATCGACTGCATCCTTATGTAATACATGTATCACTAGCCACTTTAACTATGCCACTTGGTTTACATACTCATCTCATATGTATATACTGTACTCGATATCATCTACCGTATCTTGCCTATGCTGCTCTGTACCATCACTCATTCATATATCCTTATGTAATATTCTTTATCCCCTTACACTGTGTATAAGACAGTAGTTTTTTTATTGTTAGTTAGATTACTTGTTCACTGCATTGTCGGAATTAGAAGCACAAGCATTTCGCGACACGCGCATTAACATCTGCTAACCATGTGTATGTGACAAATAAAATTTGATTTGATTTGATTTGATTTGATTTGATTTGATTTGAACCCATGTATCTTATTGTTGATGCATGGTCCACACTGATTGACAGCGGTGAGTAAGGGGGAAAAAAGTGGAGGATTTCCCCATCACTCTGAAGACTCATCAGCTGCCTGTAAACTGTGCCCATATCCTGAGGTATTGAGTATAGACGGCAGACCCCATGGCCTTACAGGACCCCCAGTGTTTTCTCACTGAATTCCAGTCTCCCTCCTTTGTTTGCGATGTTGATTTTCCATCTCTTTTAATTGGCAGAGTATCAGGTTGATGTTCATTTTCCTTGAATAAGATACAACGGGAAAGAGTGTTATGTTATTGATAAGAGACATGCTCATCCAGCAGGCTGTATCTGTACAAGCAGCTTTGGTGATCCAGGTAGTGGGTGGCAGGTAGCCTAGCGGTTAAGAGCTTTGGTAACCAAAAGGTTGCTAGTTCGAATCCCTGAGTCGACTAAGTAAAACATCTATCTGTGCCATTGAGCAAGGCATTTAACCCTAATTGCTCCTGTAAGTCGCTCTGGATAAGAGCGTCTGCTAAATGACTAAAATGTAAAAATTTGAAATATGGTGCAACTGTTTGTGTTGTTGGTGTCGAATGGTTGAATGATGTCTTCACTATTGGGCATGTATTGATGTGTGTATTTAGGAGATTGTTCTTAAGTGTCCATCAGACTGGTTTGTTGCCCACATAGCTAGGGTCACACGACCAGATCAGTAAAACGTCTTGGCCCTATAGCATACATAAAGACTTGTGTATACTTACACAGTAAGAACAGACTTGTAGACCTGTGTATTACCTACAGAGCATTCTTATAGACGTGTGTTAGACCTGAGTTGGATCCACACACAGACAGTTGGTTTGTTTGCGCTGAGTCAGGAACTTATCATGCCTTGCAGTCAGTGTCTCTGCTGGTCTGCTCTGCTGGTTTGGTCTGGTGTGTGGCATGTCTCCACACAGGCTGAAGCTGGTTAATGATCACTCCAGAACTCCACTCTCGGCACCTCAGATTCCTGTCTGCAAACACAGAAGATTTACGCATGCCACCTGTGTGTGTGTGTGTGTGTGCGGCACATAAGTGTGTCTCACACGTGTGACTTAAGTTGTAAACGGTGCTTGATCAAGTGTGGCTTTGTTTTGGTTCAACCAAACTTGTAACAGTTAGTGACTGGTCAGTTCATGGATCTTTCATCATCATCAGCAATTTAATGGAATGAAATGACCTCTCATTCTGCACAACCTTGTGTTCTAGCTAGGGACACAGTGACAATTTTTTGTTGCTTGAGATGGCACTGAAATCAAGCTTGCAGTTTGTTTTAGCTCTATGGAAATGGAGCAGACTTTGGACTATTGATCCTATTCATTTGTACTTTTTCAATGTGCCAATTTGCCAGTGTGTTATTAAGACACTCTCTCTTCTTTTTTACCTGTCTGATTAAAACACTTTCACTTCTTCAAGATGTTCAAATGTTCATAAATGACCAGCAGGGTCAAATAATAATCACAGTGGTTATAGAGGGTGCAAGAGTCAGCACATCAGGAGTAAATGTCAATCAATCAATCACATTTGTTTATAAAGCCCTTTTACATCAGCAGTTGTCACATATTGATTATACAGAAACCCAGCCTAAAACCCCAGAGAGCAAGCAATGCAGATGGAGAAGCGTGGTGGCTAGGAACGTAGGAAGAAACCTAGAATGGAACTAGGCTGTGAGAAGTGGCCTGTCCTCTTCTCGCTGTGCCTGGTGGGGATTATAAGAGTACATGGCCATTAAGGCCAGATCGTTCTTCAAGATGTTCAAACGTTCATAGATGACCAGCATGGTCAGTTGGCTTTTCATAGCTGAGCATTCAGAGGTTGAGACAGCAGGTGTGGTAGAGAGAGAAGGGGGAGAGAGCAAGGGTCGAAACAGCAGGTCTGGGACAAGGTAGCACGACCGGTGAACAGATCAGGGTTCTATAACTGCAGGCAGAACAGCAGAAACTGGATCAGCAGCACGACCAGGTGGACTGGGGACGGGGAAAGCCAGGAGTCATCGGGCCCGGTAGTCCTGAGGCATGGTCATAGGGCACAGGGAGAGAGAGAGAGATTGGAGAAATAGATGAAGCATACTTAAGATCACACAGGACACTAGATAAGACAGGAGAATTACACCAGATAGGACAGACAGACCACCGAAAAAAGCCTGGCACAACATAATGCACCCCTCCCAGGGACGGAATGAGAAAGTGCGAGCAAGCCAATGACTCAGCAATCTTAATAGGGTCAGAGAATCCCAGTGAAGAGAGGGGAGCCCTGCAGAGACAGCAAGGGTGGCTTGTCATTCCAGTGCCTTGTTGTTCACCTTCACACTCCTGGGCCAGACTACCTTCAGTGTGATGTTGAACATAATGTTATGTTTTTGTGGTGTGTGTTGTTTTTGTTGTGTGTGTTGACTTTTGCAGGAAGTGCGGGGGTGACCTTCCTGACCCCATGTCACGTGGCAGGCGTGTGTCTGACCGTGGTGCTACTGGGGGGGATTGGAGCTGCTGTCTGGGCTGTAGGTGAGATATCTCTGCTTCTGCTCTCACATAGTAGTGATGTGTACCTTTTGGCAATGAGCAGTGCTTTATGGGCAATGTAGTTTTAGTTTTTCCATAGTACAGACAGAGACGGAAGAGGAAGCGAAACATCCCACTCCCTCATTTGTTTCTGTTTGAATGGAAGTCAATGAACTAAGTACACCAGAGCCAGTTGCTATCACATTGGTGTCTATGGGAGAGCCACCCCCTTATGTAGACAGTAACTGACCAATTTTTTCAATGGTAAACGGCCTGAGTGAACTATCTTAATTCATCCTCCCATCTTTGGTACAGATATTACCAACATTGTTTGATTGCAGTCAGTGGATTTGTTTGCAGTCTCTGTGAGGTTTGCTGTTTCATCAACAGAGTGTGTATGCACTTTACAGTTTTATATTACATGTTGTTGACTTTTGTTTGTTTGTTTTTCAAATCCTAGTAACATTTTGTATCAGAGAAGAAGACACAGGGTTATATGATGGTAAGTGAGAGGGTAACCACTCCACCAAAGCCAACCTCATATCGCATGTGTATCGATAGAACGGTTTGTTTGATCCAGTATTTCATTGCTCCAACCCAGTCCAGGTGAACTCCAATCCAAGCTCGGACCTACGTCTCCGGGTGTTTGACTCGGCCGAGCGACGGTGGAGACACCTCTGTTCCTCAGAGGCCAACCAGCTCCTGGCCAACATCAGCTGTGAGGAGATGGGCTTTGTCAGGTGAGGAGATTGATGGATTGTGATATGAAAGGCTTTAGATTAAATACAAAAGTGGGAGTCACTATCTATAGCATGATAAAAGGAAAAGGGGATACCTAGTCAGTTGTACAACTGAATGCATTCAACTGAAATGTGTCCCTATGCCATGCAACAAGGCTGCACAGAAATTGCTCCACCCTTGCCTGGTTACTAAAATTCTAATGGTTTGCCTAATTTCAGTTTATGGCCACAAGCAAGCAATGTATAGTTTAGATCTAAACAGCTGTGAAATGTATTTTCAAAATCAAAAAAGATTGTATTTTCAGCTGGTGTACAAAGCTGAAAATAAAAAGAGGCGAAATCTAAACTTAAGGACAGGAAGCATAAAATAGGATACAAAATGGATCTACCGCTTCTCAGACTTTCTTTCAATGAGATTGACAGATCTTTACCTCACATTGCTATGTGGATTTGGTTGGGTTGTACAAAAAGTTATACATAATGCGCCTCTAAGTAACTTCATTGGGTTTAGGCCAGGGATCTTTCAACTGATCTGTCAGTGATAGAAGTCTCTGCAATAAAGAGATGCATGCCTTATGTCCCCTCCAGCGTGGTGAATTACTCCGTGTCCAGTATCCCTGAAGGCAGTAACGACCGTGAGGAGTTCTTCTGTGTCAATGAGAAGGAGCTGACCTATGGCAAGAAGATCAAAGAGTCTCTATATCCATGGTAAGACATTCTTTTAACACTCTTAAATCTCCTAGACGATTACCTTAAGGCAGTGTTTATTAAAGCAGCAGCCGGCTGAAAAGTAGAGAAGGGCAGGAATGTAGGGTTCCAGGCTGCTGTGTCTAACTGTTGTTGTTGTTTTTCAGTGACTGTGACACTGGCCAGGTTCTAAGTCTGCTTTGTCAAGGTAGGTTCAGCTGAGAGGTTTGGTTTGGTCCCGTGATACTCTTTTTACACAAAGTGATGAGAAGCAACCTGAGATTTGGACAGAATAGCTTAACTCTCTCTCTCTCCTGCATCCCCCCTGTTACCTCTCTCTTTACTCCTCCCTATCTCTCTTTCTCTCCTGTACCTCTCCCTCTCTTATTTATCTCTTTACTTCTCTCTCCCTATCTCTCTCTCTGTCTCCTCCTTCTCCGTCCCCATCCATATCTCTTTCTCCTCCCGATCCCTCCCTCCCCTCTCTTTCTGTCTGTCTAGACTGTGGCAGGCGTAGTCTGACAGAGGACCGTATAGTGGGTGGTGTAGATGCTAGGCAGGGTAGCTGGCCATGGCAGGTCAGTTTGCAGTATGACGGGGTGCACCAGTGTGGAGGCTCCATCATCTCAGACCGCTGGATCGTCAGCGCAGCCCACTGCTTCCCAGAGTAAGCCCTGAATCTTTTTCTACTTCACTCTCTTTCACTCTCTTTCACTCTCTTTCACTCTCTCTCTCTCTCTCACACACACACACACACACACACACACACACACACACACACACACACACACACACACACACATACACACACTTCTTCTCATGGATTTTATTTGCCCTCTCTCAGGAGGAACCGACAGGTGTCTCGATGGAGGGTGTTACTGGGCTCCATCTACAACAAGCTCACCCATAAGAATGTTAGAGTTCTTGAGGTAAAGACTGTGGTGTACCACAGCAGCTACCTGCCCTTTGTAGACCCCAACATAGACGACAACAGCAGAGACATTGCTGTCCTTGCTCTGGCCCAGCCTCTGCACTTCACAGGTAAACACATCCGGGCCCATTTTGTTATATTCTTATTATACTGTGATGATTTGTTGTTCTTTTTTAAGGCACATCAGACAAAGCCACCGTGTGCTTAGAGGTAGAAGAGGGAGAGAGAGAGAGAAAGAGATAGAGAAAAGGGGATGAGAGAGAAGTGATAAAGTGAAATAGAGATGAGGGACGAGTCACTATGGTAATTCCCTTCCTCAAGGTTCAGGTTTCCAATCAGACTACAAAACAAAGGCCCTCTACTGCCTGCCTGCAGTCGCCTGGACAAAAGACAATGATATCAGAATTGGATAGAATAGTTTGCCCTCTGTTTCACTGTCATTTTTCCTTTCCTGGAATCGCTGTAAGTACATAGAAAAACATTACATTGTTATAATGTGAGAGCGAAAACTCTCTAGGACAGCGTTTCCCAAACTCGGTCCTCTGGACCCCAATGCAGTGAACTTCCTGTTGTTTATCAAGGACAGATATATTGGGCCCTGTCTGACATCTAGTGGTTGGACTCAGAATTGCAGCTATTCTAATGATAAAATATCACGCTGGTGGGGAAATTAAGAACACACATCAGCCGACAAGATTAACATTGTCTGTAGTGATTACAACACACAAGCCAGCAAGTAAACTATCTTAACCATTTTTGTGCAAGTATACATTTAAATTCAATTCAATCTCATCTCTCCCTCCCTCCTCTTCACTTTCTGTTTTCTGTAGACTACATCCAGCCGGTGTGCTTACCCCACTACGGCCAGCGCCTGATTGACGGCCAGATGGGGACAGTGACAGGCTGGGGAAATGTAGGTTACTATGGTAAGTGACTGTGTAAGCTTCTACATCCTTAAACGTACATCTGGTCCCAGAGTCAGATACTGTAGGATAGGGGCTTAAAGCATCTTCTGGTCCCAGAGGCAGATACTGTAGGATATGGACTTAAAGCATCATCTGGTCCCAGAGCCAGATACTGTAGGATATGGACTTAAAGCATCATCTGGTCCCAGAGCCAGATACTGTAGGATATGGACTTAAAGCATCATCTGGTCCCAGAGCCAGATACTGTAGGATGTGGACTTAAAGCATCATCTGGTCCCAGAGCCAGATACTGTAGGATATGGGCTTAAAGCATCATCTGGTCCCAGAGCCAGATACTGTAGGATATGGACTTAAAGCATCATCTGGTCCCAGAGCCAGATACTGTAGGATATGGACTTAAAGCATCATCTGGTCCCAGAGCCAGATACTGTAGGATATGGACTTAAAGCATCATCTGGTCCCAGAGCCAGATACTGTAGGATAGGGGCTTAAAGCATCTTCTGGTCCCAGAGGCAGATACTGTAGGATATGGACTTAAAGCATCATCTGGTCCCAGAGCCAGATACTGTAGGATATGGACTTAAAGCATCATCTGGTCCCAGAGCCAGATACTGTAGGATATGGACTTAAAGCATCATCTGGTCCCAGAGCCAGATACTGTAGGATATGGGCTTAAAGCATCATCTGTTCCCAGAGCCAGATACTGTAGGATATGGACTTAAAGCATCATCTGGTCCCAGAGCCAGATACTGTAGCATATGGGCTTAAAGCATCTACTGTTCCCAGAGCCAGATACTGTAGCATATGGGCTTAAAGCATCTACTGTTCCCAGAGCCAGATACTGTAGGATATGGACTTAAAGCATCATCTGGTCCCAGAGCCAGATACTGTAGGATGTGGACTTAAAGCATCATCTGGTCCCAGAGCCAGATACTGTAGGATGTGGACTTAAAGCATCATCTTGTCCCAGAGCCAGATACTGTAGGATATGGACTTAAAGCATCATCTGGTCCCAGAGCCAGATACTGTAGGATATGGACTTAAAGCATCATCTGGTCCCAGAGCCAGATACTGTAGGATATGGACTTAAAGCATCATCTTGTCCCAGAGCCAGATACTGTAGGATATGGACTTAAAGCATCATCTGGTCCCAGAGCCAGATACTGTAGGATATGGACTTAAAGCATCATCTGGTCCCAGAGCCAGATACTGTAGGAGCTGGGTTTAAAACATCATCTGGAACCATAGAGAGACAGAGTAGCTGTATCATTGTTGTCATTGGACAAGACAGCCTCACCCTAGATCTTTCTTTCTCTCCCTCCTCTCTCTTTCTGCATGACCTTTGAATATGTAAACAGGGACAGTGTCATAGTGTGTAGATGTGCCAAGCACTATTGACCAGGAATCGACAATCTTTTGGTCAGATATGGTTGTCGGATCACGCCATCATTAATGTGTATGGAGTGATTAATAGCTCTCTCTCGCGCTTTCTCTCTGTCCCTCGCGCTTTCTCTCTCTTTCTATTCCTCTCTCTTTGTTCTCTCTATATCTCTCGCTCTCTTTCTCTCTTAGGGACTCTTGCTGACGTTCTTCAGGAGGCTAACGTGCCAATCATCAATGACGCTGTCTGTAACGCCCCTGATTACTATGACAATCAGATCACCACCAGCATGTTCTGTGCTGGCTTTGAGAAGGGTGGTACCGATGCCTGTCAGGTAACCAGCTATAGTGACATCTAATTTCCCTGCTCTGGCAGTCAATGAATAAACTTGAACAAAAAATGACACCTTCCATCCATATTCTGTCTTCCACTTACAAACATGTAAATGATTGACATCTGAATGTGCCAGATATGATTAAGGCTGTACCATTGCTCTCTATCCAGATTCTACATGAGAGATTGCTAATATTTATATAATCCATTCACCCAAGTGAGACTGATTTTATAATTTTTATTTTACTTTTATTTAACTAGGCAAGTCAGTTAAGAACAGATTCTTATTTTCAATGACAGCCTAGGAACAGTGGGTTATAACTGCCTTGTCAGAAAGACAGATTTGTACCTTGTCAGCTCAGGGATTTGAACTTGCAACCTTTCGGTTACTAGTCCAACACTCTAACCACTAGGCTACGCTGCCGCCCCATAATGTACTGTATGTGAGTGGTTGACTTTTTTTTTATCTCAGGGGGACAGCGGGGGCCCGTTTGTGGCTGAGGACTCCCTGTCCAAGGCCAGCCGCTACCGCCTGCTGGGGGTGGTGAGCTGGGGAACAGGCTGTGCCATGGCCAAGAAGCCTGGCGTCTACACCAGAGTGTCCCGCTTCCTACCCTGGATCTCCTCAGCCATGAGGGTGAGTACAGTACACAGACATACCCGCATGTACGCATGCACACGCACGCACACACACACACACACACACACACACACACACACACACACACACACACACACACACACACACACACACACACACACACACACACACGTACACAGATGCACACAGGTGGAAGTATAATCTTCTTCTTTTCCTGTCTTATCTTCACAGACGTATCACAATTCACCAGGAGTGCACAAAATGGCACGTACATGGGAGCACTGACCTTTAAGGGATCAGAAATGACCAAATTATTATCCATTCAGACTTACTGCACTTCACCTGTCCAAAAAACCCATCCTTTAGGGGAACCTTGTGCAGAAATTGGATGTATAGGTACATTCAACTAGATTACCTGAGGAAAGCCTTGAAGTGGTAGTTTGACCAAAGAATTATCAACATGTTTTTGGTGAAATGAGAAAGTGTCAAATGAAAAGACTTATGGGACTTGCATGACAAAGTCATAGAACATCACCACTCTGCCAGCCAATGTGCAGGTTGTACTGTCATGGGGATTATGTGTATGTCATCAAAGGGTTCATTTTTGTATTCAGGGTTTCCTTACAGTTTGACTCTTTTCAGGTGCAACAAACGTATGACACACAACAAGCCTGTGTATCAAAATGTAACGCTCAAACAGATGTTAAATAACATTCTGGATAGTTTTGCCTTGAACTTTCTCCTTTATATGATTCCCTTGAACAAATAATGCCAAAGTTACTGAAGAGATTTTAACATAGACAACATGTAGCTGAAATTCCATGATACCTAAAATGTTTGTAACAAATAAAACATTGGTGTCAGATATTCAGCTCTTGAGTTGTCTCTCTATCCTTTGTTTGTATCCCAGATTGCAGTTCAGAGTGACTGTTACGCCCTGTAATGACACATGTTTCTTAGTTTGGTTTTTGGTGGGGACATGAATTCAGGGACAAGTAAACAGGTGAAATGTAAAGGATATTTCTATAACATGTATAGATTAGACATTAGAACGTATGAGATATTCATAGTTAAATCAGAGTTTTATTTGTTTGGCTTTATTGTAAATATTAGTAACAGATTTTTTGAAAATGGATGTTTATTTGTAAGTGATCTATGGATTTCAATCACAAATGTGCAATAACAACCAGAATGATGTTCTTATTAACCATTTCTGCTTCATAAGTTACTAAGGAATTACGGTTAGCAACACCAAGTCATATAACATATTCATCACAAGATGATGCACTACACTACAGAGATCATACTCAGCTGTGTGTTGTCAGTTAAGGGCCTATTACCTGCTGAGAACCACAACTACCTTATTGGTAGAGAATTAGCTACACAGCAACAGGAGAAAAACTCTGTATTGTCTGTTGATCATCATGACTCAATTTGCTGTAGTTTATTGTGATGTAGTTTATCAAGCTTATTTGATGGTCTTTATGCTTTCATTTCCTCGTTTTATATTGTTTGAAGTCTAGTCTCTATGCAGATGACTTCAACAGATGTGAATGTATATATATTTTCTATGAAGAAATTATGAAATTCTTAGTAAGGATGTTATTATTACTGATTTAAACTCTGTTCCTTATGTAAATGTAAATTGTTCTATTGAATATTGTATTGAAATAAAGATTTAATTTAACAAACTGGATGAAGTATGTCAAATGTCATCTACAGATGTAGGATCTTCATTTGAGCCAGTTTGCTACAGAAGGAAAATAATCCTGCAGCAACAGGAAATGTGAATTATTATGTGGACTATAATTAATGTACATTTTTGTAGGGGTTGATACATTTTCCGTAATGTAAAATCAAGTGGAAATTACAAACATCCAGAAGCCTTTTTAAAGATTAAAGCCTCAGTAAAAAGCCTTTCATTTCCGTAACACATAACACCTTGTATCTGGAAACATTTGTGAAACTGGTTTTATGGAATCTAAATATTCCTGGTTTACAGGAACGGAACTATTCAGACATCCTGAAAGGTGATACTATAAATGGCTCACTATATGATCAGTTCTACAGTCAATGTGATCTAACGTATCATTGGATAACTCATGACTGCCCCGAATGACCCCTGCCAGGCAACCCCATTAGCCTGTGTATTTTCCCAGACCCAAATGTGTTATAGACTTATGTCCACTGGCCATGCAAATACATCTGTTGATAGTAAACCTAAAGGGTACCTAAAGTACATAACATATTTTCAACCTAAAGGCTTTAGCATTACTTGTATATGAACTTTATACTGTGTGGTATAGTGAGACACCGTCTCTTTTTCCCTTGGGAAAAAAAGGACAATATTGGGTGTCTGCTTTGGAAGTGAAATGTCTTTACTCAAATCACGGATGTGCTCTGAGAAGGAATGAGAGAGAGACACACAGAGAGAGAGAGAAAGGATTGGCAGGATCACCTGGAGGAGGACGTGAAAGAACCTCATCGCTTCCTGTGATAAATGCGGCCCAGCCCTGCTCAACCTGTTCACATTATTTTCTTTCCCAGGAATCTTTCTTGCAAATCAGTCCAGGGAGTTCCTTCATCATAGATAATGTTGTTTGCTCATTTGTTTTAGTCGTAGCTCAAGGAGAGTTGTATGTCCTCTCTCTCTCTGCGTTTTCAGGCTGGAATCATTGGCAGCAGCTAGAGGATCAGAACATGAATGTCCACTGAAGCGGATGTCTTGGAGGGGTTGGTAGAAAGTTGTTTTGTTGATGAAGAGAAGAATAATGTCTGTATGTGGGATGACGGGACCAGGGCTTGGTCTGTCTGTGTTCCTGTTGGCTCTGCTTCATCTTCAATGGTCAGGTAGGACTGACTTGGTTGACCTTTGGTTCTGTCTTGCCAATAATACATGTAAAGGTAGCTACTGTAACACTACCATATTGTGTTTATTTTAGCCAATATTGGTTGGGCTCAAGAGCAGCCATCCGGACCTAGATAATTGTGTTATGATATTACAATACAGGTTGAGAATGTAGACAGACGGCAATATTTGCAGTGGTGCCTTGGTTTCACTGATGTCCCTCATATTAGGAAAATACAATCTCAGACCAATTCACATTGGAATAGTCAAACAGTCAAACAACCCTTTCCAAGAGAAGTAGTGCGCTTTGCCTCCTAGGCAAATGAGGACTAGGCTGTGTCACAGGCTATGACTGATTATGTTGCGCTTCTCTCCTTGCTGTCACTTCTCCCCTCCCATTTCTCTCATTCACTGTACCCATCTCTTCCTCATACCCCCTCATCATCCATCCTCCAGCCCAGAAAAACTACACTACGCTACCAAATAACATAACAGTGACTGTTGGCAAGCCTGCTGCCTTCCAGTGTGGTGTGTCCCCTCCTCCTAGACAACTCAACTTCACCCTCTATGGTAGCCATGGAAACAGAACCCTTATCTGCCCAGGAGACCACACTGAGTACCTTGCTGCCCAGGTGAGTGGCACAGCCTTAGCTTATATTATACCAACCATCCAGGTTACAGGTATTTGCTCTGTACAGGCCTGGATGACGCAGGTGACCTAATTAGCATGACCATTGGTACAGCTGAAATCACTGAGAAATCCATACAGTAGCTCAATTCAGCAGGCCTGTTGGAGTGCAAAACAATTACTTTCATTGCCTCTTTATTACTTGCTAATTGAAGTCTTTATGCATCACCAGATGAGATAAGATATAATCTCTCTCTCTCTCTCTCTCTCTCTCTCTCTTTCTCCCTCTCCCTCTCCGTCTCAGTCAATAAAAGGGTACTGTGATAACACAGGTAAGGAGCTCTTTGCAATATGGCTTATCAGTGGGACGTCCCGCTCTGACAACAACACACGTGTGGTATGTCAGAGCTCAGAGCACCCACTAGTGGATGGATACCTCGGGGTGTACGGTAAATACACCTCTCTAATACACCTTCCCTGAGCATGGTATTGGACATTGTCATCATTAGCTAACCCTAATTTCTTTGTCTGTCTGTCTGTCTGCATATCCTGTCTGTCTGTCTGTCTCTCTATCCTGTCTGTCTGTCTGTCTGTCTGTCTGCATATCCTGTCTGTCTTTCTTTCTATCCTGTTTGTCTGTCTGTCTGCATATCCTGTCTGTCTGTCTGCATATCCTGTTTGTCTGTCTCTCTATCCTGTTTGTCCGTCTGTCTGCATATCCTGTCGGTCTGTCTCTCTATCCTGTTTGTCCGTCTGTCTGCATATCCTGTCGGTCTGTCTCTCTATCCTGTTTGTCCGTCTGTCTGTCTGTCTGTCTGCATATCCTGTCGGTCTGTCTCTTTATCCTGTTTGTCTGTCTGTCTGTCCTCTTCGGATACATTTTCAGAGGACGGCAGTTACTTTGCCACCCTCATTGGCTGCGTCATCGGTGGTTTCTTTGGTATCCTCATCGTCATTGGTCTGTCATACACTGTGCTCAGGAGATCTGAGAGGTTCCAGCTCTGTTTCAGTAAGTACCTCTCTCCTTCAGCCCTAACAGAGGATGGACCAGAGAATGATGCCCTGCGATGTTCTTATGGTTCTCATCTCTTTTCTTGTGTTTGTGTCAACAGGGGGAAAAGACCGTGAGGATGACATCACCACAATGGTGACAAAGGATTAAACACACACCTTTCAATAATGTTGGATTTACTTATTCAACTTCTTAAGGTGACACTTTGTGGGGGGTTTTAGCATATGCAACATTGTTATTGTAATTTCTATTTTGTTTTTATTATTTGCTTATCTAGCAGTATGCAGTATCTGATACTAGCATCAGATTCCTGTGTTTTTAGTTAACGTAGGAAGTTAAACTAAATGTTGCATTTTGAAAACTTCTTACCAAAGACCATATATCATATTCTCTCTCCTAAGATTTTAGTTTTTTTTGTTGCCTTCGTTAGTTCAGCCGCAGTTCTACTATTTGTCCAGCAGAGAGCAGCCATGACAGTACAGGAACTGAAGTTCAATGATGCCGGGATACTACTAAAGCGTTTTAATAATGTACTATAATTGTGCGTCTCTGACTTTTCCTCTACTCCGGGAATACTGAAGTTTATGTTCCTTTTTTATACTGCGTTTTATAGCTCCATTAATTGTTTTACCGTTATGCTGGCAGCCAGCTAACATCTGTTTTCACTGCATAAACAATAGAGAGCAGGACGTCTGAGTATCTGTCTAAAGTGTTCCAGTGGAGGATCAGTAGAGGTGGTGCGATGTTGACTCAGCTGGCCTGCTATGCTCTGGTATGACTCTGACACAGACACAACTCACATCGCTCCAGATCCCACAATATGCATTGCTAATTTGTTTAGAATTACATGCATTCTTTGAGATGTATTTATATTTTTATGCATACTCCCCATCTTCAGAATGGCTTGTCAGAGGATATGGTCAAATGCTCAACGACCCTTAGATGGTTTGTTAAGTGACAAATATGCCTCCTAACAAGTAAGAGTAGTGTACGTTTTGAGTGTGCCAGCACTAGCGTGCTTGTGTCAGTGCATGCATAAATGCCTACATATCACACTTTTATTTAAGTCTAAGCTATGCACCATAGTTGTGTCAGTGATGATGCAGACATATATGAATACAGTGAGCTCCAAATGTATTGGGACAATGAAAACTGTTGTTGTTGTTTTGGGTATGAACTCCAGCACTTTGGATTTTAAACAATACAATGACTATGAGGTTAAAGTCAGCTTTAATTTGAGTGTATCCATATCAGGTGAACTCTTTAGAAATGACAACACTTTTTGTACATAGTCCCCCCATTTGGACAAATCCACGTATATGTGTATTAAAGTAGTAGAAAGTTAAGTATTTGGTCCCATATTCACAGCACGTAATGACTACATCAAGCGTGTGACTCTACACATTTGTTAGATGCTTTTGCTGCTTGTTTTGGTTGTGTTTCAGATTATTTTGTGCCCAATAGAAATGAATGGTAAATAACTTTAATACTACTTTAATGTCCCTTAAAATGGGGAACTATGGGGAAGCCCTGACCTCAACTCTATCAAACACCTTTGGGATGAATTGAACTATGCACTTTTCTAAACGGTTCACCCTCAAATTAAAGCTGCACTTCACCCTCATAGTCATAGTATAATTTCAAATCCAACATGCTGGAATAAAGAGCCAAAACAACAAAAAATGTGTCACTGCCTGAATACTTTTTTTAAAAGACTGAACCTGTTTCAGGGTTGTTGTGCTAAGAAGAGAGAAGGGTTTTTGTGGAGGGAATGTCTTATGTTTGTGTTGTACCTGCGTGTTTACTTTACCCTATAACCTTTGGATAGCCCACCCTGACTGTCTCTTGTGTGAGCATACAACAATCCTTTCCCTGTGGCCACTGGTTCTGTAGACTTTGTAGCTGAGGTATGCACAGTGATGTAAAAAGTACCCAAATGTCATACTTTAGAAAAAGTAAACATACCATAATAGAAGAGGACTCAAGTAAGTGAGTCACCCTGTAAAATCCTACTTGAGGAAAAGACAAAAATTATTTGGTTTTAAATATACTTAAGTATCAAAAGTCAATGTAATCTCTAAAATGTACTTAAGTATCAAAAGTCAATGTAATCTCTAAAATGTACTTAAGTATCAAAAGTAAAAGTATAAATCATTTCACATTTATTTTAAAAAGCAAACCAGACGGCATCAAAAACCTTTTTTGGGGTGGGTGGGGGGTAGCCAGCAGCACCCTCTTACACTCAGATATAGTAATTTACAAACAAAGCATTTGTGTTTAGTCAGTCCACCAGATCAGTGGCAGTAGGATGACCAGGGATGCTCTCTTGATAAATGCGTGACTTGGGCCATTTTCCTGTCCTGCTAAGCATTCAAAATGTAACGAGTACTTTTGGGTGTCAGGGAAAATGTATGGAGTAAAAAGTACATGATTTTCTTTAGGAATGTAAGTGAAGTAAAAGCATAAATTGCAAAAAAATATGCATAAATAGTCAAGTGAATTACAGATACCCAAAAAAACTATATAGGTAGTACTTTAAAGTATTTTACACCACTGGGTATGTAGGTATGCAGTCTTCTAATCAATTAGTGATAGATGTGTTTGTGTTCTAAAGCTTTTTCCTTCCTCCTCTCTGCTATATGGTCAGTTTTGAACATTGTGGAAAAGTTGGGTTTGTTGTTTACTTATCATCAGTAATAAATGTCTTAAAACTATTCTGGTTTCATGGAATGCAGTTGTACTTGTTAAGTACAACAATGGAACACACGTATGTTGGCCCCAATACACACACAAACTTGGACACCACAGAATGGACTTTATCTCACAGTTTTATCAGTCCTTCATGGTGGTAACCCCCTCTTTCTCATGTCAGGTCTTCATATGTCACTGATGGTCCCTCAAACTAGTATATAACCACTCACATTATTGTATTATCACTCGTGAAGAACTGGATACGTATTCCTCCACAGATGCCGCGGGGATATAAATAGTCCCAGATAGCAGCACGTCACCATGCCAATAATGTGCAGAGGTTCAGTCATGTGTCCCCTCTGAGGAGCCAACATAATGGTGTGAGCCTTAGGTTCTTGACTCTGTTGTTCAATTCACTGTGTTAGCCTTTTTCATGGCTTTGTGTTTTCATTTACTTTCCACACTACTCCAAATGAGAAGCACATGATCACACAGACAGACAGGCAGGCAGGAAGACAAACCTGTTTTTTACGAAGCATGTGACAAATACATTTGAATTGTATTTGTTTTCAGACAGACAGACAGACAGACAGACAGACAGACAGACAGACAGACAGACAGACAGACAGACAGACAGACAGACAGACAGACAGACAGACAGACAGACAGACAGACAGACAGACAGACAGACAGACAGACAGACATGAGTTCGGATCTCTGAGCTATGATAGATAGCTGTCTCTGTGAGTTGGGAATAGAGGTGGAATATTCCAAAAGATTATATTGTATTCAAGGCCCCTCCCTCTCTGTGAGGTGAGCATGATCTCAATCTGACGGTTGTCATGCTTCTCTTCACTCCAAAACTGTCTTGGGAGGGACAGTTTTTTTATCTCCACTTGTAGATCTGTATGTGATTATCCATACAGTTATCGTTTATTTATAACAATAGAGCCATTTGGACAAGATGCACTATACCTGTATATACTAAAGTACGTGGACACCCCTACAAATTTGTGCATTTGGCTATTTCAGCCACAGGTGTATAAAACCTCCATACACAAACATTGGCAGTAGAATGGTCTTACTGTTTGTTGTTCACTTATCATCAGTAATAAAAGTTGGGTTTGTCAGTGACTTTTAGCGTGGCACCGTCATAGGATGCCACCTTTACCACAAGTCAGTTAGTCAAATTTCTGCCCTGCTAGAGCTGCCGTGGTCAACTATAAGTGCTGTTATTGCGAAATGTAAACGTCTAGGACCAACAACGGCTCAGCCTCGAAGTGGTAGGTCACACAAGCTCACAGAACATGACCGCCGAGTGCTGAATCTTGTAAAAATCGTCTGGCCTTGGTTGCAACACTCATTACCAAGTTCCAAACTGCCTATCAAAGCAATATCAGCACAATAACTTCTTCGGGAGCTTCTTGAAATGAGTTTCCATGGCTGAGCAGCCGCACACAAGCCTAAAATCACCATGCGCATCGCCAAGCGTCAGTTGGAGTGGTGTAAAGCTTGCAGCCTTTGGTCTCTGGAGCAGTGTAAACACGTTCTCACGAGTAATCGTTCTCGTGAATAATCACGCTTCACCATCTGGCAGTCCGACGGACGAATCTGGGCTTGGCGGATGCCAGGAGAATGCTACCTGCCCCAATGCATAGTGCCAACTTTAAAGTTTGGTGGAGGAGGAATAACGGTCTGGGGCTGTTTTTCATGGTTCCTGCTAGGCCCCTTTGTTGCAGTGAATGGAAATCTTAACACTACAGCATACAATGACATTCTAGATGATTCTGTGCTTCCAACTTTGTGGCAGTTTGGGGAAGGCCCTTTCCTGTTTCACCATGACAATGCCCCTGTGCACAAAGCGAGGTCCATACAGTAATGGTTTGTCGAGATCGATGTGGAAGAATTTGACTGGCCTGCACAGAGCCCTGACCTCAACTCTATCAAACACCTTTGGGATGAATTGGAACGCCGACTGCGAGCCAGGCCTAGTCGCCTAACATCAGTGCCCAACCTCACTAATGCTCTTGTGGCTGAATGGAAGCAAGTACCCGCAGCAATGTTCCAACATCTAGTGGAAAGCCTTCCCAGAAGAGTGGAGGCTGTTATAACAGCAAAGTAGTGTTGCACGATATACTGGTACCATGATAATATGGTAGCATGATGTCATGATAATACTAACATTTTTGAATACTGTAGTACTGTTTCATATGATACAACTGACTTTTTAAACCTACCGCTATAAAAACCTGCTGGCACCTGTTATAACATTTTTATAAAGTCAGTTTTGTTTATAAATTCAGTTGAATTTAAGGAACAGCCACAAGTCTCTTGTATGTGTAGGTCCAATAATATCCATATAATTTTCATGCGCATATCAGCGGGGTTGCATACCCAGACACTGATGAGTGTTCTGTTAGATGTGTTACATTGGAGCTGCGGACAAAGCGAGCAATGTTAATACATTGTATCATTTAATCGCCTGTTATAACCAAGGGCACAGACCAGTTCACTGTCATGCAGCCTATAAGTGTCAGAGAGGGGAAATGGAGCACGCGACAGGCATGCTTGCAGCTTTACAGCAAAGAAAACAGCTTGTCTTTTTAAAAATATAATTTAACAAACTAATCCCGGGTTGCTAATTATTAGTTTGACAACAAACAACATTGTTGGGCACGTTACCTAGTTAGCTATCAACCTGCTAACTTGACAGTAATTTTAGGCATATTTGATTGGCACAGGAAGAAAGGAAATGGGTCTGCTACTCATGAGATGTGCTTCAAAAGGGAGGGTTCATATACAGTAGGTCCAAATGGAAGCCTAAACTATATACAAAAATCTATTTCTTTCTGGTGCTATTTCAATTCTGCTTGTTGCCTAACATTTTAAATGTTGAGAGCAGTGTGCCTACAGTGCATTCTGAATGTATTCAGACACCTTCACTTGTTCCACATGTTGTTACATTACAGCCTAATTCTAAAATGGATTAAATAAAACATGTTCCTCATCAATTTACACACAATACCACATGTTTATACAAAAATAAAAATACAGAAATACCTTATTTACATAAGTATTCCAACTCTTTGTTACAAGACTCAAAATTGAGCTCAGATACTGTACATCCTGTTTCCATTAATCATCCTTGAGATGTTTCTACAACTTGATTAGAATTCACCTGTGGTAAATTCAATTGATTGGACATGATTTGGAAAGGCACCTGTCTATATAAAGGTCCCATAGTTGACCGTGCATGTCAGAGCAAAAACCAAGCCATGAGGCGGAAGGAATTGTCCGTCGAGCGAGCTCCGAGACAGGATTGTGTTGAGGCACAGATCTGGGGAAGGGTACCAAAACATTTCTGCAGCATTGAAGGTCCCCAAAAACACAGTGGCCTCCATAATTCTTAAATGGAAGAAGTTTGGAATCACCAAGATTCTTCCTGGAGCCTGGCCAAACTGAGCAATTGAGGAAGAAGGGCCTTGGTCAGGGAGGTGACCAAGAACCCGATGGTCATTCTGACAGAGCTCCAGAGTTCCTCTGTGGAGATGGGAGAACCTTCCAGAAGGAAAAGCCATCTCTGAAGCACTCCACCAATCAGGCCTTTATGGTAGAGTGGCCAGACAGAAGCTACTCCTCAGTAAAATACACATGACAGCCTGCTTGGAGTTTGCCAAAAGGCACCTAAAGGACTCTCAGACAATGAGAAACAAGATTATCTGGTCTGATGTAACGAAGATTGAACACTTTGGCCTGAATACTAACTGCCACGTCTGGAGGAAACCAGGCACCGCTCATCCCCTGGCCAATACCATCCCTACGGTGAAGCATGGAGGTGGCAGCATCAAAGCTAAGATTCTGTACTGTACATAATGTCTCTCTGTGTCCTCTTAGATTGTCTTCTTAGAATGACATCTTAGAATGTCCTCTTAGAATGTCTCAGAATGACATTAAAAGGTTCTTGGCTGACAGGATGGTTACTGGACTGGAAGGAAACTTCCTGGATTAATGAATCTCACTGTGGCGTAATCATGGAGATTTATTGTAAGGCATTCAAATATTTCAAGAACGCCCCAAATCCATTTTTCTCCAGCTCAAACCGTATGCTTCTCTAGCATTCATTCTGCTTATCAGTAGGACATGCACAAAGTTTAATATAACTGACCATAAAGCGAATCCACCGAAAGACATTCAATGAAAGAGTGATCAGTATGAGAGCTCAGTAGGTCTTGGTATTGCAACTCAGTACCTCGTCCCACCCAGTATTTTTAACCCTAAACAGAAGGGCACAGGCCTGTGTTTGGGTCACAACAGTGCACCTGGACGCACCACACACGCTCTGCACACGGGATCTCATCGTCCTATAGTGTGTTTTAGGTGACAACAAAAAGGAGGGGCTATTCCTCAAGGTAAAAGGAAAGAGAAAAGACTAGGTGTGTGAAGTCAGCAGGACGACCTGAGCTACCCAGCAGACATCCCCAGACCCCTTGCCAAGACAGACCTCGTTCTCAGGTAAGAAGGGGCTTCACTGGCTTTCCCAGGCCCTGTTTTACAACCATCTGTGTTGTTATATGAGCTAGGTTGGTGTGTTCCCTACGAAAGGCACTTGTCAGGTAGTAAATATATGGATACGTATCCTTGACCTTGAGTGAAGACATGCTGATCAGCATGGTGACCTTCACTACTATTAGTCTGCAACAGGGAAAATGGCATTCTGGGCATATTGGAATATAATATTAGAATAAGATCGGAAATATTCTGTTTCCCTCTATAAATTCAAATGTATGTGTTATGTTTCAGTATATGAATGCTCAAAAAAATTGATAAATAACTATTTGTAGTTCACAATGTCACCCATAGTGCATCTGATGTGAACTATACACATACTAGTATTTAAATGTAGGATTCATTCCCAACATCGTGAGTTGGAGTTGGGGTATTAGAAAAGTAGAAAACTCATTCTAAAAACTCTGGTAGGAGAAGTTGGATTACTAGATTTGACTCGGTCTTCAAATGGTGGAATTGTCCATTGTTAAACAAACTCGTTTTTACCAGAGTGAAGGAGATGGGTGTCTTATTTCTATATTTCCAAAACATTGCAGTGTAAACTCCAGTGAGTGACCAAGGTCAAGCCAAGGGTGTCCTGAGGCCTGTGGCGTCCTCCCCACATTTCCTCCCTCTGCTGTTTTCTCTCCAAACACCCACAATGCCCTCCTGCTGCGTCTCGGTGTCTGTCTCGCACCACAAGGACATTTTACCCCTTCATCCTCACTGTGTTTGGGAACAAGGATGGGACTGTGCAGGAGGGCAACATAGACACAATGGTTCTAATGATATTAGTTCATTATTGATCATACGAGTATAATCAAACAGTATAATCCCTCTTCAACTAGGAATAACAAGGGTTCATTCAAGATGGTGTTAAATTCTAGGAATGGCCACAATGGTTACTGGTATGTCAAATCAAATCAAATATTATTTGTCAAATGAGCCGAATACAACAGTGAAATGCTTACTTACAAGTCCCTAACCAACAATGCAGTTTTAAGAAACGGTTTTATTAAAGTGACTATTGGCCCAATAATAACAGAGAGGAGCAGCAGTGTAAAACAAGGGGGCAATGCAAACAGTTTGGGTAGCCATGTGATTAGATGTTCAGGAGTCTTATGGCCTGTGGGTAGACGCTGTTTAGAAGCCTCTTGGACCTAGACTTGTGAGATGTTATTCTGTTATAACAGATACCTTTTCTCCTTTTGCTCCCAGTCAACTTGTGTACAAGATGAGCCAATTCTCAGTTCTGGTTATGCTGGCAGGTAAATCAGACATTTTCACGATAAAGATGTATGGGGTAATGCAACAGATGAATTCTTCAAAATAAATCAATATTATTAAAGATTTTATGGACATTAGTATGGAAAGCTACAGTAGGCACTACAAATCAGTGAAACAACAGACAAGTTCTGCTTAGCCTTAGAAGGATTGTTTTAATGCACTTGACATTGACCTTTTGTGACCTTCCAAGAAATGACTGTTGACCTTGACCCTTAACATGATCAAAACTACATATAAACTTAGATCCATCCACCAAATGCCAAATGTTTAAAAAATGTTTCTTCTTTTTCTCTCCTAGTTCTCTGTGCATTCTTCGTGGAAATTGAAGCAAGTAAGAAAAATGTGATTTAGTGTTTTCTCTAGTTTTCTGACGGGTTGGTCAAAACTTGCCCTTTGTTAGGTTTTGAGGTTTTGTTTTTATGTGACTGTAAATGAGAACTGACTATTTTCAGCAGATTTGATCACTGCCACTTAAACCAGTCACACACTGTGCAGACAGTCAGAGCGACATGTGTTTTATTTGCTTGAGGTTCATTATCTGTTCTCCCCCCCCCCTCTGCAGATCCATTTGTTTACAGTAAGTAGCTCATTCCTCTACTCTCATTCAAATGGAACTGATAAATCACCACACCAAACAAAATGAACATAGTGGTATGTAAGTGACCATATTCTTATTGGATATGAAATGACATCAGAAATATGCTTCTGTCATTGGATGAATCATTGTACCTGTGTGACCCTGAGCTGTTGAATGTTGACTTTCCCAGACTATGAGAGACTACGAATTGGAGGCCTGATCATTGCAGGCTTGCTTGTAGCAGGTGGATTGTTCGTCCTACTTAGTAAGTACACATAGTCCAATTACTAATACTTTCTTACATTATGAATGTAACTCAAGAGGATAGACCCAGACTCTGTCAGTGTTTGTAGTAACATCTCATTATTCTCTCTTCAGATCCCAAATGCACTAGAAAGAACAAGTAAGAGCCTTTGTTCTATCCATATGTTTATAAACCCTTTACTAGGCCTACATAGACGCTTCACAACTAATTTATACTGTATAAGAAATGTCCTTTCATATGATTGTTACATTGTACTGTTGTACTGTATGTGTAAAAAAATGTATCTTGTTCCAATCTCCATTTTTTATTTTCTTTCTCCAACAACTCAAGAAAATCTGAAGATGACACAAGTGAACTCTAAGCATCTCTGATGGAATCTGACTAACTGGTTGCTGTTGTTCTAATGATGAAGATTCGGGGGTGGGAATGGGGCAGGGTTCTGGCCATGACAATGTAATGACACCTGAATGGATGTGAAAGTGGATGGAGGGTGGACCACAATGCATCTATTTACTGTTTTGATCCTTTATTGGCAAAAATAAATAAATTTATTTTAAGGTGTTTTGGTAGTGAGATGTATGAATGAACAACTGAAAATACATTTCATTTAGCTATAGGCTCTAGGCATTATGGTCAAACAGAGTTGTATTGAGCTAAAACGATTAGCCTTCAATTGTTTGTGTAAATTCTTATTAATGAAAAGCCAAATAAATACCATGGAATACCATTGTTAGAAATAAACAACATGTTAAACTGTTTGTGTTCAGAGATGTGCACTGTGCATGCTCTCACGATACAATATGTAACCAAAGCAGGTACTGTACACAACTATTTTGAATATAATGATGTGATATTGTTCGATTTGGTATTTTACATAGGCTAATGATATAGGCTAATGATTTGTTATAGCAACAACAGGTCATTGAAAGCAACCAATGACAAACAAAGAATAAAATCCTCCTCCTATCCAACGCATGCAACTTCAATTTAAACTCAGCCTATTTTCAAGCTGAGCAAACCTGTTGAGCCTCAGTGAAAAAAGGGTGTTGGCGTCTGTCTGATTTAAGAGTACGTTCGTCTATTGTGTGTCGCTCCATGCCCGACATTTCCTGGTTTTCCCCCTACACACATCTCCATTTGGGTTTAACGCGTGTCGGAGGTAAGTATTCATTTTCTAACAATTAGAGTTCGAGTGAATGCTCAGCTGTAGTTTCATCAAAAGTATGTTAACCGTTATTTATTATATTCATTACATCATCCTTAAAGAAAACAATAGGCTAATCTTGTCTAAGTAATTTCTAAAATGTTTCCTTTGCGCATCTTTGACCAAGACAAACTTATCACTCTATATTTTCCAGTTGTAGTAGCCTATCTCTAGTAAGACCTAAAAATAACTTTAATTCCTTTATAGGCATATCCTTTTCTTTATAGTCATATCGTTATATTTCCTGACAAGAGTTTCTCAGATTTGGGGAAACGTTGAGTAGCCTAACTAAAATACTCCAAAGTGTACAATCTTTATTAGGCTATTAATTGTGTTTATAGAACAAAGATCGAACTTGCATGTAATGTGTTTTCAGTTTGTAGCCTATAGTATAGGCCTATGCGAGACAGACAGAACGAGCGCATATGAGCCAGAGCCATGTCCAAGTATTATAAATACTGTTTCTTCGTCACGCAGACGTATTTGTAAAAACCTGCTTTTATGAATTCAGTTCGTTACTCACGCTGTTCTATAACAGAGTTCTGTATGTTGTTTGTAATATCCAAACAAAAAGTCCGTAACCTATAGGCCTAAAGCAACTTTCGGCCATCGGCAACTTTTCTTCCCCTTTCTATTCTGTTTAGCGCTGGTGTCCAGGCAGTCTTATAAAAGAGTGAGGACCCAGTTAAATCCGCTGAGATTCAGTATTTTATCTGGCATTACGCTCATGGAAAACAACATAACATGTGGTCCTTCCTTTATTGTATTCAATAAATTTTTCTAGAGCCAGATTGTTAATGTCTGTTGTGCTCATCATCCAGCTGTGGTCCAGCTGTGCTTTGATGGGTGGAGGGGTGGTCAGGCCTAATGATGGGATAATAAGTTTACATATCCTCTCCCATTAGCCTATTGATTTTTTTTTTACTAGATCAGAATATTTAGTATTTTGTTAAATTAATGTTGCAAGATAATACATTTGGGACTGGTAGACTAGTTGGTGTGCTGGCCTTCTGTAATGGAAAATGCATCATCAGTGCACATGTCGTGGTGTGTGGGGAATTACATTTGAATTACCATTTCTATTCAACATCTTGGTGGTACCCTTCACACGCTATTGTGCTAACCCAAACCGTAGGCTTGCAGGCTTGGATATTTTATTTTCACATTGTCCTTTTCAGCATGGCTCCTGCAACTATGGTGATGCGTAACCAGGCCAACACAGTACAGCATGGCTCAGTTATGTTCTGCTCACTAGTGTGACATGGGTAGGCTAATGGACATTTTGAAATGGTATGGATGATTGATCAGTAGACAGACATGTCATGATGAAATTGCTGTTCTATTTCAAGTCTGATACAAAAACTGCATGTCCCAAGTCTCCTGTAGGCTATGCTTATGGATCTGTGATAACAGGGATCTGGGATTCTGGTACAGTGCAAACAGCTCAGCTGATAAGAAGCCTGATAGAGCTGTTATCCTGGACTGATCTTTATTCACTGTGGTTTCTCCAGCACAGTGCTGTTGCTAAGGTGATTGATACTGACAGACGGACATATAACTGACATATACATCTTATCGCACACTCAAAGGCTAAACGTATTCTACCGCCTTCAGTGGGTCGCCTACTGCCGGCTCTAATCATATACAATGTTTGTCTAGACCTTAAATACGGACGAGCAGTGTTCAAAAGTGAGGCCCTTTGAGAGACTGCCTCATTAAAAATGAGAGATTCAGTGTGATTACAGAGTTTGACTCTCATTTATTCTGTGAGACATTACAAACCACAAGAGAAGATATGCAAGCCATGGTTCTATATTTCCTCAGTTTATGGCTCATTTGACTCAGATTCAGATAATTAGGGTTCATCACACATTCACCATAGCAACAACATCACTCCTTACTTCAGATATCTGAAAAGCTTATTTCAAGGCCTCCCTGCCTCAGAATGACAGCAAGGTCTTTCCCTTGAAGAGAGGGCCGTATGACTACTTTCAACAGTGAAGCTGCTGTTGCTGCTATTGCTAACTTTGTGGCTGTGGGTAGGAGGGATGAGTCATGGTTATAGTATGCCACGTCCCCTCTCTCCATTGAGCAGCCAGAGGAACACATTACCCTGCTTTGCTCCAGCAGCTACTCCTTCATCAAACACTAGCAACAAGGAAGTGGCTTCAATTAGAGGTCGGCCGATTATGATTTTTTTTTCCGATTATTGGAGGACCAACAAAAGCCGATACCGATTATTCGGCCCATTGTTATATATATATTTGTAATAATGACAATTACAGCAATACTGAATGAACAATGAACACTTTTATTTTAACTTAATATAATACATCAATAAAATCAATTTAGTCTCAAATAAATAATGAAACATGTTCAATTTGGTTTAAATAATGCAAAAACAAAGTGTTGGAGAAGAAAGTAAAAGTGCAATATATGCCATGTAAAACAGCTAACGTTTAAGTTCCTTGCTCAGAACATGAGAACATATGAAAGCTGGTGGTTCCTTTTAACATGAGTCTTCAATATTCCCAGGTAAGAAGTTTTAGGTTGTAGTTATTATAGGACTGTTTCTCTCTATACCATTTGTATTTCATATACCTTCTAATAGGTACTTTAGTATTGCCAGCCTAATCTCGGGAGTTGATAGGCTTGAAGTCATAAACAGCGCAGTGCTTGAAGAATCGCGAAGAGCTGCTGGCAAACGCAGTAAAGTTCTGTTTGAATGAATGCTTACGAGCCTGCTGCTGCCTACCACCGCTGAGTAAGACTGCTCTATCAAATCATAGGCTTAATTATAATATAGTAACACACAGAAATACAAGTCTTAGGTCATTAATATGGTAAAATCCGGAAACTATAATTTCGAAAACTAAACTTTTATTCTTTCAGTGAAGTACGGAACCGTTCCTTATTTTATCTGACGGGTGGCATCCATCAGTCTAAATATTCCTGTTACATTGCACAACCTTCAATGTTATGTCATAATTACGTAAAATTCTGGCAAATTAGTTCGCAAGAGCCAAGCGGCCCAAACTGTTGCATATACCCTGACTCTGCGTGCAATGAATGCAAGAGAAGTGACACAATTTCCCTAGTTTAATATTGCCTGCTAACATGAATTTATTTTAACTAAATATGCAGGTTTAAAAAAATATATACTTCTGTGTATTGATTTTAAGAAAGGCATTGATGTTTATGGTTAGGTACATTCGTGCAACGATTGTGCTTTTTTCGCAAATGTGCTTTTGTTAAATAATCCCACATTTGGCGAAGTTGGCTGTCTTTGTTAGGAAGAAATGGTCTTAACACAGTTCGCAACGAGCCAGGCGGCCCAAACTGCTGCATATATCCTGACTCTATTGCACAGAACACAAGAGAAGTGACACAATTTCCTAGTTAAAATAAATTCATGTTAGCAGGCAATATTATTTTTTTTACTAGGCAAGTCAGTTAACAACAAATTCTTATTTAAAATGCCAGCCTACCCCGGCCAAACCCTACACCAGACGACGCTGGGCCAATTGTGCGCCACCCTATGGGACTCCCAATCACAGCCGGTTGTGATACAGCCTGGAATCGAACCAGAGTCTGTAATGATGCCTCTAGCAATGAGATGCAGTGATCTTAGACCGCTGCGCCACTCGGGAGATCGTATTGTGTGATATGGAAAGACACACTTACCTGTTCCGAGGCCTCATGGAACTCTTAGATTAGTCATATGGCAGTGGACACTGCTGTTACTCAAACCTTTACCCAACTGGCATTATGTCTCTCTGCCTCTCTGTAGTTGGGGCCGCAGACACTTGATCTCCAGTCCTCCTCATGTTGGTAGGCAGAGTGAATAGAGGGAGAACATAGTAATAGAAGAGACTTCACAAACACTAAGAAAACCAAACCATTCTAGATTTGATCAATTTCACAAGTACCTTTACAATTAACTTCACACAAGTAATTTCCCCCTTATGTGATTATTCTTACTCCTAATAAATGTAGTTAGTCCTAGGATGACCTTCTGAATCATTTGTTATTAAACCACACATTACAATTGGGAGAATCTCATTATAAGGCTTCCAGTGATCTACCATTACAGTGAAAACTACAACATGGTAATATGTTTACCTCATAAATGAATGGTTTTCAGGCATGGCCAGGAGCCTATGAGTAGCTGCATCATTAACTCCTTTTATCCCTTTGAAGAAAAATGACCACAGGCTCTTTGAAGCCCTCAGATCCAACCTTTTAGGCTTCTGGGCTTCCTCCGAAATAACTGTGAATTCAGGGTTCTGCACTGTACCAATGTGACAGACTGGCCAGCATTCTGGAATATATCTCCTGGGATTCTTAATGATACTGCAGATGGAGGGATCTGGACCCGCTGTAAAGGAATGGGTGAGTCGTGACTGACTGAGATGGCTGATGGAATGACAGGGAGTGAGGGAAAGAGAAAGGGAGTGGATGTGAATAAGGGAGTAAGCACAGATGTGAATGGTACTGGTGTGGGTGTGTACTCATCGTAAGTTTAGGCAAGACCCTATTGTGAATGAGCAGGTTAGTGAGTGAAGTTGGATAAAATGTAGGATCTGATCATAAAGGTGGAAATTATGAAAAAAGTATTGAGTGAATTAATAAATTAATGAGTAGGCGCGGAGGAGGGCAGGGCAAGGCGAAGAGAGAGGGGTGAACCGAGTCGTACTGTTACCACACAAACGGCTGATTCTTCCTTTGCTTCAGGCATTCAGTGGCAGGGAGGCCAGCGTGACCCATGTTAGAACACTAATCCCATTATGACCAGGCCTGGTCTCCAGGGTGAATCTGCCTGGTGGGGAATTGAGGGGATGGCTTAGCACGATCCGCAGCGCTGCCTAGCACTGTCTTGAACAGACAACCAACAATCCTAAACATTGATACATGAATGTCACAAGATCGGCCACACCTCCACCTTTTGCTAACATTTACTCTGCAATATGATTCCCAACTTGAATAAGCGGAAAGAAAGAACCCCAGGAAAGTCTACCTCTCTCTCCCTGAATTGGATCGTAAACCATCCACGGCCGATTTTTGGAGGGCTTCCCGCTTGTTGCGTTCCCTCTCCTTCACCAACATTGCTGGATAGAGTTAGGGTGCGCTTTAAAATAAACCAGGGAGGTTTTTTTCCCCCTGGTCGCTGCCAAATGCCAAATAGTATGAGTCGCCATACACTGCTATAAGATGGAGGGAGGCTCTCTGTTTTAACTGTGTGTTGTTGTAAAAGCTGTGGTGTTGTTATGGGAGCTGTAGTGTTGTTGTAGAAGCTGTGGTGTTATACATCTGCTATAAGATGTTGGTAGAAGCTCTAGTGTTTTTGGAACTGTGTGTTGTTGTAAAAGCTGTGGTGTTGTTATGGGAGCTGTAGTGTTGTTGTAGAAGCTGTGGTGTTGTTATGGGAGATGTAGTGTTGTTGTAGAAGCTGTAGTGTTGTTATGGGAGCTGTAGTGTTGTTGTAGAAGCTGTAGTGTTGTTTTAGGAGCTGTAATGTTGTTATAGGATCTGTAGTGTTGTCATAGGAGCTGCAGTGTTGTTATAGAAGCTATAGTGTTGTTGTAAACGCTGGGGTGTTGTTATGGGAGCTGTAGTGTTGTTGTAGAAGCTGTAGTGTTGTTATCGGAGCTGTAGTTTTGTTATTGGAGCTGTAGTGTTGTATAGAAGTTAGTGTTGTTATAGGAGCTGTAGTGTTGTTATAGGATCTGTTGTTGTTATAGAAGCTGTAGTGTTGTTATCGGAGCTGTTATAGGAGTTTTGTTATTGGAGCTGTAGTGTTGTTATAGAAGCTGTAGTGTTGTTATAGGAGCTGTAGTGTTGTTATAGGAGCTGTAGTGTTGTTATAGAAGCTGTAGTGTTGTTATAGAAGTTGTAGTGTTGTTATAGGAGCTGTAGTGTTGTTATAGGATCTGTACTGTTGTTATAAAAGCTGTAGTGTTGTTATAGAAGCTGTAGTGTTGTTATATAGGTTATAGAAGCTGTAGTGTTGTTATAGGAGCTGTAGTGTTGTTATCAGAGCTGTAGTGTTGTTATAGGAGCTGTAGTGTTGTTATAGAAGCTGTAGTGTTGTTATAGAAGCTGTAGTTGTAGCTGTTGTTATAGGAGCTGTAGTGTTGTTATCTGTAGTGTTGTTATAGGAGCTGTTATAGGAGTTTTGTTATAGGAGCTGTAGTGTTGTTAGGAGCTGTAGAAGCTGTAGTGTTGTTATAGGAGCTGTAGTGTTTGTTATAGGAGCTGTAGTGTTGTTATAGGAGCTGTAGTGTTGTTATAGGAGCTGTAGTGTTGTTATAGGAGCTGTAGTGTTGTTATAGGAGCTGTAGTGTTGTTATAGGAGCTGTAGTGTTGTTATAGGAGCTGTAGTGTTGTTATCGGAGCTGTAGTGTTGTTATAGAAGCTGTAGTGTTGTTATAGAAGCTGTAGTGTTGTTATAGAATAGGTAGTGTTGTTATAGGAGCTGTAGTGTTGTTATCGGACCTGTAGTTTTGTTATAGGAGCTGCCCTTACAAAAATGTACCATGGTAATACAATGACAAAAGTACTACCATAGTCGTTTTTTCATTATACTACCAAGGCAGGAAAATACCAAGTGACCTAAAACATAGTAATCTACTCGCTATGCAATGGCAAAGTGTAGACCTATTACACTCTTAAACCCTTTTTAGCTCATTGTGAAAAACCACAACACACATGGTCTAGTAGTGTAGTGTACCCTCTTAAACCCTGGAACCTGGATAGGATATAGTGAGAAGAATGAAGGGAGTCTGAATCCTTGAAGATTGTATCTGGTGCTTGTCCAGTATGTGGCTGGTGGCGTACAACACATGACGGAAAATAAATGTAGCCTTATCATGAGCAGAAACCAAAGGGGAGCGTGAGACAGTTGTGACATAAGGGATTTAGCTACCAAATCTCCTC
Organism: Oncorhynchus tshawytscha; assembly: GCF_018296145.1. Taxonomy (NCBI): domain Eukaryota; kingdom Metazoa; phylum Chordata; class Actinopteri; order Salmoniformes; family Salmonidae; genus Oncorhynchus; species Oncorhynchus tshawytscha. Next base: position 9,986,735 of record NC_056431.1, on the reverse strand, counting down.
GAGACTCCATTCCTGTCCAAATCAGTATCCAGCCCTTCCAGAACCATCATGTTAGGCAGAGTATGATCGAAGAATGCCAAACCCCTGGAGCTCTGCTCTGCTGGGTTGTTGCTAGTGTGTGGTTGCTGATTGGTGAGGTGATTTCCTCTCTGTCTTTTATCCATAAGTTGTGATGGACAATCACTGGGGTCTAGTTACTTTATGTTTTGCCGCTGGAGCCATGCTCAATGATCCAGCATTTTTTACCATCTGGATTTTCTACTCCTTTATGGCATTTGACAGTTATATGATTATAAAGACATTATATCCCAAAATATATATTGAACAAGGAAAAGCTGAAACATAATTGGGTTTGAAGGTTTGGCATGAGATGAAGTAAAGCACTCTGGACAACATTCAAGATCACATGGGTTATGCTGCTCAGAAGCCATTTTGTACAAATCTAAATCAGATATGGGACTCCAGGGAAAGCTAAACTTTGTGTCAGGTCTCTGTTGACATTGGAACTGGTGTGAGCCAGTTTTGGGCACTATTTGAGCTGCCATTAGCTTCCCAGGTTTGAAAAGGTCTAATCAAATCAAATAGGTAATGGAACAAGGGTAATTTAATTCTAAAAAGTGGAGCCTTGATCAGACAATCAAGCGAGCACATTTTTTAAAATTTTGTGCAGCAGAACTCTTGCTTATGTGGGTGTGAAAAGGGCAGGGGGGATGAGTGCCAATTTGCTAGGGTGCACTACAGTCATAATGCTCAGCTACTTTATCATATAAAGTCAGTCTAATATTATAATATGATCATATTATTATGCAATTATTTATGTTCTGTCTTCCCCAGGTGAAAGAGAGTTTGAAGATGGCGAATATCTCTGCTTTGCTTTTATTGACATGTGAGTGGCAGGTCTTAAAGACCAATCATACAGAGCTACCACTTCCTGCTTAGGTTTCCTCAAAGCTACCATCTCTGTTCATCTTGTTTTGCCCAGTCTTCACTCACAACTCTGGCTCAGTATTCAGCACAGTAGATACTACTGTATGTTTTGAGTGAGAGAGAGAATATGTTTTTGTAATTTTATGAAATACATATGGTTATGGCTATGAATAGTATACCAATCTAGAACTAAATAGAGAAAGGATAGATTCATTGACCTTCTCCAGTGCTATTCAAGGTGAAAGCAGTTGAGAGACCACTAGAGAGTGCACTTGTCACAGGGACGGAAAGCTGACTTGTTTGGGACATTGTTGGGATGCCATGTTGTCAATGCATTATGCTGTGTGCTTACCATTGTGTCTCTTCTGTTAGCAGTTGCGTCCCTTGTGTTCGCAGAGGAGCAGAAAGAAAGTATGTAACTGACAATTGTTTATCATAATAGCATTCCATAGTTTTATTGCTCAAAATCTTTTGACATGCAATAATATGGTCTCCAGATAAATCATTGATTCACAAATTAAAGTAGGCCATTCGCTATTTGCCCATTTGAGGCTGGGTGCGTTCCAGTTGTTTGTATTATTTTCAAAGGTGTCTAGATGCTGTATAAACTGACCTTTGTCATATTTTTGTCCCTACAGTGGAGGAGGAGGATCCATTTACCTTTGGTGAGCAGAGAGATACATCTTTTAGAACACTCAACAATTCAACATTCCTGGCTTACTGTGTATGATTAATGCTTTTTTCCTTTCACTCTCTCTCTCCCATTATTCTCTCTCCTGCTCTCTCTCTCTCTCTCTCTCCTGCACTCTCTCACCTGCACTCTCTCCTGCTCTCTCTCCTGCTCTCTCTCTCTCTGTTCAGATTATCACAGGCTACGTGTTGGGGGGTTGATCCTGGCAGCAGTTCTGTGTCTGATCGGCATCACCATCCTCTTCAGTAAGACTCCATCACATAAACACATACACATACTCACACATGATGACACAGTCATAGCATGTATTTACACATGCTCACATTAACATAGGACACAGATTGACTTGTGACCATTTCTTCTTATAACAGGCGGACACTGCAGATGCAAGTTCAACCAGGACAAAAGGTAAATGATCTATCATATCAGTGCATGCTCAGTTCAGTCCAGATCAGGGCACACCCTTTGTGTAAAACTGTATGTTCAGGTAGGTGTATGTGTGTGTGTTATGTAGCTAGGTGTCGTAATGTATAATGGAATGTAGTGTGAGTTGACATGCTGGTTCTCTCTCTGCAGGAGGAGATCAGGAAGCAACGCTGCCCAGCCACTCAACGACCAAGGTCTGTTCCCCTGACCTCTCAACCTCTTCTCTGATTGGCCCACACTGTACACTGGATGATTCCTAGCCACCTGGATGCATTGTCTTTGCTAGGAATATAATTAACATATATAACTGACTGGCATGTTTGAGTGATCATTACAAAATATCCTCTTCAGAAAAAAAGAATTAGAAATCTGCTGTCATGTTGGAGCAACGGGTGGGTTTGGGCGTTATCTTGTTATTACGCTCTCCATCTGTTTCAGTGTTAGTTGCCTATTGCCAGGCCTTGGCATAGATAACACTGTCAGCAGGCATTGGCTGTGCTGTATGCCAGTCCTGGCTATCTGGCTACCTGTGCTATCACACAGGTGGCACAGAGACCCAAACACTGGCACTTTCCACCATGACTCACTAACTCCCTCCATGCCACCTCTGTCTCAGTGTTAATTTTGGCGCTCTTTTTTGTAGATTTAGTCTAGTCTTAGTCCTTTTACCTAAAATATAACTAAGTCGCAATTTTGTCATTTGAATAAGGATTTAGTCTAGTTATTGTCAAAATTACGAAAACAGTGGCCAATTTGAGTCGAAATGCCTTTTCATCACATCACATTTATATTGCCTCATTAACCTATGTTAAACATAAATCACTGACTTCCATGTGCACAAGCTTGTCCTATCTTTCTGCATAGCATCCTATTCTCTTCCCAACAGCAGAAAAATTACAAACATACAGTACCAGTCAACATTTTGGAAGCTGGGTGAGAGAATGCCAAGAGTGTGCAAAGCTGTCACCAAGGCATAGTGTGGCTACTTTGAAGAATCTCAAATATAAATATATTTGGATTTGTTTAACACTTTTTTGGTTACTACATGATTCCATATGTGTTATTTCATCGTTTTGATGTCTTCATTATTATTCTACAATGTAGAAAATAGTAAAAAAATAAAGGAAAACCCTTGAATGCGTAGGTGTGTCCAAACTTTTGACTGGTACTGCATATAAGAATATATAATAATTATTTGGCCATGTAAATTCCTAATTCAGTCTACATAGATATTATACATTACATACAAAACAAACAGACACATACAAGCTCAGCGAGAGAGAGAGAGAGAGAGAGAGAGAGGTAGCGAGAGAGAGAGAGTAGCACATTCACCAGATGGTGCTGCACGGTATTGACAAAATAGTATTGGTTGCACCTTCATCACTCAGTCACGTCATTGCCATTGTTATCAGTGTTCCACAGATGCCGCAGCTACATTGGTGTCCAAAAGTAGAACTGGGGCTAATGACTTTGAACGGGAGCTAATGACTGTTTTGTCTGGTGATGTAGTCGAGACACTAAACCTCGAGTCCCCTGTGCTCACTTCCTAGTCCAAGTCTAAGTCACCAATGGTCGAGTCACAAGTCCCTATGGCTGAAGTCCTAGTCCCAGTGCTCGAGTCCTAGTCCAAGTGCTCAAGTGAGTCCCTGGGTCCACATTAACTCAAAATTAAGTAATTTACCCAATCAAATATAATGTAGTGGCAAAAGGAATTTAGTCAATAAATTGTTGTCTGTGCCACCAAATGTCTGCATATAGGCTAATTGTAATGTTACCAGTGCCACGTTCAGTTGCAAAATGTTCTCGGACGTTGCAGATAGAACTTCCATGAATACAGTCGACGTTATTCCTTATTCAACATGTCCGAAGCATGTTTGTTCTACATAGCATATTTCTATCTGACCATTCCAAAATGTTGCATCCTGCTGAATGCGCACCAGATTGTCCATCAATGCATGACAGAAAGAAAAAAACGTAGCTCTGGGATTATGGGTCATATCTTATCTTTTGAATGATAAGGGTTAGAATCAAGCCGTTTCTCTAAGGAAAAGAGGGAGATTTGGCTTCGTTGGTTACAGAACCTGGCTATGAAATGCAGTGGGGAAAGTGGGAGGGTTGAGCGAGACTACAAATTCAAAGACAGCCTACTTTTCTATACACAAGGGATAGAAAAACATAGCTAGACTGTTGTTTTACTCTTAAATTAAATTCTGCTATTGTTTTTAATTTTGTAAAGCAGCTTGTGTTTCTTACCAGGCAAAGGGTAGCTAACTAGAAGTCGTGGTGACTGGCTAGCTATGGGGAAGCAAGAAAGTTGCCTATAGGGTTGAGCGGTATCCAGATGTTCATATCGTCAAACCGTTCCTACTCTCATCCCGGGATTTACAGTATTACTGGTTTAGTAAACAAGGGTCCATTAAAAGGCAACAACAACAAAAAATACACAAGTAAAAGTAATTTCCATGGAGGCTGATATGCTAAATATGCTAGTGAGTGCAAGAAAAAACAAAAGAGCTGCAAAGACATGCAATCCAGTTCATAAAGTTACACCTATATAGGTAGTAGCTACCGAATGTCCTTTTTGGTGAGTTTGGACATTTACAAGAAAATGTCAACGAGAGAAATTGTGCAAATGAATTCAGTTTTCCCGCTTGCTCTAGAGCAGTATGTGTACACACTGTGTGTGTGTGTGGAGTCGTTAGGGCCACGGCCTGTCTGCCTGCTCTGCTCGGGAAAAGGGCAGAGGAGCAGACTGAGGCTGCCGAGAACAGAGAGGAGAACACATGCTAGGAAATCAAGATAGCAGTGACAGCTGTATAGATAACTCATCCTAAGCACTTTGACTTCTCAAACACAGTAGAAAGCTAGGACTATATGATGCCCTGTCTCCTTGTAAATTCAGCCAGTTACTTAGCTAACTAGCAAGTTAAACCAAATACACAGCTGGACTCACCTGCTCCCGCTTTCTCCTGTTGTGCTATTTACAAACAAACATGTGACTGGCTCAACCGTTCTGGTGGACTACGGTAAGCTTCACAATGTAAAATAATATGACACGTGAAATGAAGAACGCAATCTCCTTTATCTCCCTATTTTCTTTAAAAATTAGCTACAAATATTACAATTCATTGAAAAACTTGTATAGGGGGAGCCGGAGCAGAGCTTGTCTGCCTATCTGCCCGCACTCATCGCTTGCTCCCCTGTAAATCAAATCAAATCAAATCAAATTTTATTTGTCACATACACATGGTTAGCAGATGTTAATGCGAGTGTAGCGAAATGCTTGTGCTTCTAGTTCCGACAATGCAGTAATAACGAGCAAGTAATCTAACTAACAATTCCAAAAAAAAAACCTACTGTCTTATACACAGTGTAAGGGGATAAAGAATATGTACATAAGGATATATGAATGAGTGATGGTACAGAGCAGCATAGGCAAGATACAGTAGATGATATCGAGTACAGTATATACATATGAGATAAGTATGTAAACCAAGTGGCATAGTTAAAGTGGCTAGTGATACATGTATTACATAAGGATGCAGTCGATGATATAGAGTACAGTATCAACGTATGCATATGAGATGAACAATGTAGGGTAAGTAACATTATATAAGGTAGCATTGTTTAAAGTGGCTAGTGATATATTTACATAATTTCCCATCAATTCCCATGATTAAAGTGGCTGGAGTAGAGTCAGTGTCATTGACAGTGTGTTGGCAGTAGCCACTCAATGTTAGTGGTGGCTGTTTAACAGTCTGATGGCCTTGAGATAGAAGCTGTTTTTCAGTCTCTCGGTCCCAGCTTTGATAGCTCACCAGCTGATGTAGGCTGGGTGGGGCACATCCTTCCCACTGCTGAACAGAACTGCACTGCGCATCTGTGCTGCTAATATTCATTGTGCTTATCATCAAAAAGCTTTCAATCTGTCCAAAGACTCTTGTCCAGTCCAGAACTATAGCCATGGCTGTCACTGTTTTGCCTGTGATCTGGGGACATGGAGGACATGATCATTATGGCTGCCCAACGGAGAGCTGTGTTATCTGTGTTATCTCACATGGCTTGGTAATGAATGCCTTTTAATGATTCCAGATATGAAGTAATCTTTCTTTCTGTCCACAGCTCGGGCCAGTGAGTGCTAGGAACCAAATGCCCACCTGGCAGCAGGTCAAATCGACTTCCTGGTTCTGCATCAATCAAGAGATAAAAATTGATGGGTGGAGTTGGCCTGTTTTTTGTCTGATGGAGGTTGTTTTTTAGAGAGTGGTGCTGTCTTCCCCAGAGGGAGGTGGTACTGTGCCATTGGAGATCAGAGGTGTGCTGCTTTTACCTGTGTTGCTGTTCTCCCTTCCGCCCATTACTCCTGTTTCTGCTCCGCCCAATATTCACACTGTAACTCGCCACCAGCAAGCACACACAGACAGACAAAGCAGGACACGATTTTTCCCCCATGTTCTTTGTATTTAAACAAATAACCAAAAGATGCTGTGTGTCGATTCACTCATTATTTCATTGCAATGCTTTTCACCTTTAGTGACTCCAACTGTATGTGGAAATGATGTGGTAGATTTGACTGTTGGTGTGCGTTTTGAATTGCCATACTGTCTCCTAATAATCTTTCATGCATATACTTTACTGTAAAATAGGTACCGGTAGCCATAAACTATTATAATGTCAATAACTATTCACACACCTTTATCCTGATTATTCCTATATTAACTTTTTAGTTGAATGTAGAAAAGTGCACTGGTCTATGCAGTAGAATATGTTGTATGACAAATGCAATGTTTTTTAATAATACAGAATGTTATAATTATTTCAATAAGCGGATGATATAGTCTTGTTTGAGAGTGTTTGCCACCAAAACAAAATGCATGTTATTTTAGTTTGCTAGATACCACTCAAACAATTACAGTCCCTGAAGAGGGTTTTCTCCCCAATTGGCTTTTAATGAGTCACGTCTAAATTGAGATGTCTCTTGCCAAATGAGTAGATGGTGTCTATGTTTGTAATTCAAATGAAAAGAGTTACCTTTTACGGCTGTGTCCAATGTTACATTACATTATATTAATAGATGCTGGATCTCAAAAATAAAATAAGTCTCTGATAGGCTCCTCAAATGTAAATACTGCAAATACTTTTCTCTTTTTGACGTAAGGCCCATGTCCTGAGTGGTTCAAAGCTACTTATACATCGCCATCTACTGGATTGCATGAGACACTGCAAAAATTCTGGTACAGTGTTTCTCAAACCCATAAAAGCATTTTTTGGAACAGTATTTTTCACAAGATACTAAACTCTGTGACCTTTGAATAACAGTAAATGCATTTTTTAAATGTAGTTGCCTTCTCAAAACATGAATACATTCATCAAAACTACACTGACTGTATAAAACATTAGGAATACCCGCTCTTTCCAGCCGGCAGGTATCCTAGTGGTTAGATCGTTGGACTAGTTACTGAAAGGTCGCAAATTCAAATCCTCGAGCTGGCATTCTGCCCCTGAATAAGGCAGTTAACACACTGTTCCTAGGCTGTCACCCAGACATCTTGACACAACTGTGGGAAGCATTGGAGTCAACATTGGCCAGCATTCTTGTGGAATGCTTTCTACACCTTTTAGAGTCCACGCTATGACGAATTGAGGCTGTTCTGAGGGCAAAGGGGAGTGGGGGGTGCAACTCAATATAAGGAAAGTATTCTTAATGTTTTGTACACTCAGCGTAGCTACATTGCTGATTCAACACAGATCCCAAAATTGCTTGTATGCGATTGAGAAAAACTATAAGATCATCTGGACTGCACATGGAAACAGTCCTTTACACTATGAGCCATACGGTCTATGGTTTGAACACCAGCTTATGTCATTATTTTAAAAGTGAAGGTGTGTCAAGGTATAAAATATCCTCTAGCATAATTAAGAATGTCCTTGCCAGTTTCTGAGCTACAGTCCAAATCCACTTTCATCGTGCAACAAACAAAACTCTACCCACAGGCATTCTACCTTGAATAGAGTATGGCCATGGGTTACAGTGTATTCAAAAGTGGTCATGGCAGGTCATGTGTTTCCATGGTAACTGAGATATGAGAGTCAGATGATACGTGCTGTGGAAACAAAGTTGTTGAGAGTGTATCATTGTATGATACAACCAGAAGGTCACAGAGGGTTTGTGAGTTAGACAAGAAGAAACAAGCTGAAGAAGAGCATTAGACCTACAAAGTTTTGAGCAAAAGTAGTTCATCCAGACCCATATTGAGCATACTCCTGGACTGAATACGCACTTTGGAAACTCAGTTGACCATGCTGTTTAGTCCAGAAGTAGACTTAATTTATTTGTGTTTCCAATGCTCAATTCCATTTTTCCAACAATGTGACAAGAGTGAGTCAATACAGTCACATACACTATATATACAAAAGTATATGGACACCCCTTTAAATTAGTGGATTCGGCTATTTTAGCCACACCCGTTCCTGACAGGTGTGTAAAATGAAGCACACAGCCATGCAATCTCCATAGACAAACATTGCCAGCAGAATGGCCTTACTGAAGAGCTCAGTGACTTTCAACCTTGCACCGTCATTGGATTCCACCTTTCCAACAAGTCAGTTTGTCAGATTTCGGCCCTGCTAGAGCTGCCCCGGTCAACTGTAAGTATTGTTATTGTGAAGTGGAAATGTCTAGGAGAAACAATGGCTCAGCTGCGAAGTGGTAGGCCACACGAGCTCACAGAACGGGTCTGGCGAGTGCTGAAAATGTCCTTGGTTGCAACTCAGTACCGAGTTCCAAACTGCCTCTGGAAGCAACGTCTGTGCAAGAACTGTTCGTCGGGAACTTCATGAAATGTGTTTCCATGGCCGAGCAGCCACACACAAGCCTAACATCACCATGTACAATACCAAGCATCGGCTGGAGTGTTGTCAAGCTCGGAGCCATTGGACTCTGGAGCAGTGGAAACGGGTTTTCTGGAGTGATGAATCACGCTTCACCATCTGGCAGTCTAACGGACAAATCTGGGCTTGGCGGATGCCAGGAAAACGCTACCTGCACCAACGCATAGTGCCAACTGTAAAGTTTGGTGGATTAGGAATCATGGTCTGGGGCTGTTTTTAATGATTTGGGCTAGGCCTCTTAGTTCCAGTGAAGGGAAATCTTAACGCTACAGCATACAATGACATTCTAGACGATTCTGTGCATCCAACTTTATGGAAACAGTTTGGGGAAGGCCCTTTCCTGTTTCAGCATGACAATGGCCCTGTGCACAAAGAAATGGTAGGTCGAGATCAGTTTGGAAGAACTTGACTGGCCTGCACAGAGCCCTTACCTCAACCCCATCGAACACCTTTGGGATGAATTGGAACGCCGAAATTATCTTATGGCTAAATGGAAGCAAGTCACATCAGCAATGTTCCAACATCTAGTGGACAGCCTGTTACAGAAGCAAAGGCTGTTAAAGCAGCAGAGGGGGTACCAATTCTATGTTAATGCCCACGATTTTGGAATGAGATTTTTGACGATTAGGCGTCCACATACTTTTTTGGTCATGTAGTGTATTTCTGACTAATTATAATACGTTAGAGCGCTACTTCTCAAACTGTTTACAATAGAAACGTCATTCAAACGTTAAAACGTGAAGCAGGGTCACACTTCAATAAAGCTAGATGGACACCTTAATCAAGCACACAGGTAAATCTTCAGGTAAATTACCCTTTGTAGTTCTTCTTATGTCATCATGACACACCAAATTAAGCAGATGACTTACCACCTAAGTCGTTATCTGATCCAGACTATCTGATCACGACTGCTTTCAACATCTTAATGCTGTAATTAACGTGTTAAACACAAGGCCTAAATGTGTCAATTTAATGTGGTCTGTCATGTTGACTAGATTTTTTCAATCTTGAAAAAAGGCTAAGAGAATTATTAGAACCAGATATAAACTGTGTAGATGACAATAGTACCTTAGCCTGCTAACAATCACTGCAATTAAAGATAGACTGTCGGGGAGCATAGAAAATGCAAATAAAATATGATGGAAATATAACTTATTTTGATGACAAAACAAAAGCCATAGTTTTAGAAAGATATTGCAAAAAGCGATGGCCAAAGGAATTTTCCCCCTGTAGCTTTTCACAAAACTGCGATGTGGCCCTCCGAACCGAGGTAAAGAACAACTATGGCCCCTGGGTAAAATGAGTTTGACACCCCTGCTTTAATTTATCAATAAGTCAATGGCTGGTAAATGATCTGGCAAAAGTAGAAACAGTATCATGACAAAAACAAAGGTCATCATGATAAACAGTACAGTTTTTCTTCAGAAAAATTACCCTATCTAGTCATTCTATTGTCATTATGACATATAACGCAGACAAACAGCTAAGTCATTATCTAATCAAGACTTTATCTGATCCCAACTAATTTCAGCACAATGCAAAAGAAATAGCAGCATGAGATAAACAAAACAGTCATTATGAGACACCAAACAGTTAGGCTACAGGGAGATGCATTTCCTCCAGAATGACTATGCGATCCCAATTTACAAGTGTCCCTACTAACACTTACTGTATGTATTTTAATGCTATAGACAGGTACAGTATGTGTGGTGTCATACAGTTGTAACATGCGTTATCAACATGAAAGCATAATATGCTGCCCTTGAAATAACTGAATTTATGAAAATAATGTATTGCTGTATGTACTTGGCCAAGACTAGAGTATCACACTGTATTGGGAATATAGTTGCCTATAAAGCAGTAGGTATTGAAGGGTGCAGGTATGGGTGAGGTCAGAGGCGTGGCCACGCCACAAGTGCCATTTGTCTGCAAGCCCATTTTGAGAGTGAGCTGGCATTGTTTTGCTGTGTGCCAGAGGGATATTAGTCCTCTATTCTCACCCAAACAACTGTTTCTTGGTATAATAGACACTGAATAGTTCAGAGACATTCTTTTCACTTGGACCTTTACCTTTTTCAGCTGGATTGTGACTTTGCATCCAGATTCCGTTGGGATTTGCTTTTAGTTGCATTTTTTAGAGTTCTTTCCTTTGGATTACACATCTTTCTATGGACTTGGATTTGGACTTCCATTCAAGGACTGAAAGAATCAACCGGAGGTTCTGGTAGGACTAAGGTTTTCTTATGGTTACTGTTGGCTCTGACAGGTCTATTCATGTATTGCTGATTATTGTATTATGCTTGTGTTGTTTATGTAGAAACCCATATTATTCCTATCAATACACCATTGCACTGAATAGGTTTCCTAATCTTTATTTCTGACCAGGTTGTGTGGTTTATGCAAGTTTGTGACAGAAAATGGCGACCACGAAGGGACAGTGAGAGATATAATTTTCTGTGAGTTGATAGGATAATTGGGGTTTTAGGATTGCTTGTCCATGGCTTCTTCTACAACTCTTGTTGATATCCATCATGAGAGGGAGGATTCTCCCCTTGAGCAGGAAGGGTGGCTTCTTTTAGATTTCACGGCTGGTGCCTTTGTGACTAAACAAGCGATCTAACAGTGACTGTATGTGGGAGATTCTCAGGATGAAGAAGGGAGTACTGATGAACCACCTCTTGGCCATGTCCATTCTGAGGTAGCCTCAGCCTCGGGCCTGAGGCAACCGATCCACAATGATGATGAGGAAGATGATAAATACAATTGTTTGACTTAACGCTTAAATTTTACCTTTATTTAACTAGACAAGTCAGTTAAGAACAAATTCTTACTTTCAATGACGGCCTAGGAACAGTGGGTTAACTGCCTGTTCAGGGGCAGAACGACAGATTTGTACTACCTTCTGGTTACTACCTTCCGGTTACTAGTCTAACGCTCTAACCACTAGGCTACCCTGCCGCCCCCGCCCCAGCCTGTGCAAAGAGATTTTCAGGCATTCCATTACAATGCTGTAAGGCAAGATGTTCTCCGGTACTATATTGACCGTAAATGCCAACGCACAAAATGCCTTTGATGCTGCTATAACAGAAATCAGGCAGTCAATGGTTGATTGTTTGGCGTGGAGAGACAGACAGTTGGACAAAACTCAAGGACCTTAGTACGAAAGTGGCAGCTCATTGTGTGATGAAGCTACGTCTGTCCATTTCTCAGTGTCTGGGACAAGGAGAGATGCCAGGTCTGCAGCAAGAAGAGATGCTGAGTTTGTCCAGAGAAGATACACGGTGTGGCCGATGACTGGAAGGGAGCCTACTGTGGCAACAGAGAATGGATCTGGAGGCCCACGCCGGGAAGAGAGTGGCGTTGCTGTTCACAGATACAAACTACCAGTGAAGGTCAAGTCTCCCAACTTTGGAGGACGGGAGGATGATGAAGATCCTTTGATCTATCTAGAGAAATATGAAGAATTTCTTGCTCTTCATCCTTTAACACATGAAGGGTTGTTGGTAACTATGAATACTCTTCTACGGGGCACATCCAAAGACTGGTGGCATATAATTGGTATCATTGGAAAGAAAACACTTTGAAGTTTGTAGAAATGTTAAAATAATGTAGGAAAATATAACACAATCGATATGGTAGGAGAAAATCCAAAGAAAAACCAACCAGAATGTTTTTTCTGAGAGCGACCATCCTCTTAAAAATGCAAGAGAAAGGTCATATTGAAAATTAGCTCCCTGGATGCAATTCATATGGCTTCCACAGGGTGTCAGCAGTCTATGTTCAAGGTTTCAGGCTTGTAACTTCAAAAACTAATAAGAAATATTAGTTTTAGTAGAAGGACAAATTTGTGTTTGCGAGCGCCATGAACACATTACGCACCTGCTAAAATCGGTTTCCCATTGAACATACTTCTTTCCAAAAGAAATATTATAGCTTGATTACATTTGAGGGTATCTGAGGAGTAAATAGAAATGTATGTTTACTTGTTGAAACAAAGTTAGGGGTAGATTTCCGGATTCCTTTCTCTGCAAGTTGAACAAGTGGATTACTCAAATCGATGGCGCCTACTAAACTGACTTTAGGATTTTATCTAACAAAACGACACTACATGTTATAGCTGGGACCCTTTGGATGACAAATCAGAGGAAGATTTTCAAAAATGAAGTGAATATTTAATCGTTATATGTGAATGTATGAAACCTGTGCCGGAGGGAAAATCTGTTGGTGTGGGGCACCGTCCTCAAACAATTGCATTGCATGTTTTTGCTGTAATAGTTACTGTATATCGGACAGTGCAGTTAGATTAACAAGAATTTAAGCTTTCAGCCGATATAAGATGCTTATATGTTTAAAATCCATAATATTTATGATTATTTATTTGAATTGTGCGCCCTCCAGTTTCACCGGACGTTGTCCCACCCTTCTTCCCGGAGAGATGTTTATTCTTGTTTGTGTGATGCACTGAGAATCCACATGGCGGTACCGACTGCGACAGTATATCCCAATAGAGCCATGTATCCGTGAAACAGAGTATGTTACAATCCCTAATGTCTCTCTGGAAAACAACCCTTGCCCTGATCTCGTCAACTTTGTTATCTAGGGACTGGACATTAGCAAGTAATATACTCGTAAGTGGTGGGTGATGTGCAAGCCTCCTAAGTCTGACTTAATCAATTTTAGAATAAGGCTGTAACTTAACAAAATCAGGGGGTCTGAATACTTTCCGAATGCACTGTATGGGTGGTCCTGGGAATCAACCCCATTATCCTGGCATTGCAAGCGCCATGCTCTACCAACACGAGGACCAAAATGCTTCAAGCACCTGGTGGAAAGGTGCTATATAAATCCAATTCACTGTTGTTGTTATTTTTAACTACCTGTTAGAGCATGTCAGGACTTTGTTGTTCCATGTTCTGATTGGGAGCTATTCCATGAGAAGATGCACCTGACAATCTTAATCCTCTCCCTCTACTTCAACTAGCCTAAACCATGCCCTTTTATTTATCTTTATTATAATAAGGTATAAAAACAAGTGAGCAAGTATACTTCAGTCTCATGAAAAATGTGCTGGACTGGAATGCCACACCAATCCACAGTACAGTAGGGTGTGAACAAGCACACCAATGCCCATGGGTCCTTTATTATAGCAGAAGGATGGAGTGAGTTGGTTTGTGAGAGGTGGCATGTGAGTGATTATGGAATGAAAGTCTGCAAATGGCATTCTTCTCCCAAGTGCTTCAATTTGATCTGCACCTGTTTCAATGTGCTCTGAACATTAAGCACATTCTTTCTCTTTTCATATCGTTTATTGTTGGCAGCAGGATGTGCCTAAAGCTCACACAGACTTCTGGTATATGACGCATGATTCAATCCCTGCTGTCTAACGTGTATTGGTCTTGTAAGTGCCTGTATACCCTTCAATACATTACACTAAAGGTGTATGTTCCCAAGACTAGATAAAAGTCTTGAACTTGACTCAAATATATCTGTTCTGACACAAACCTGTCTTCTCTTATTGGAGTGCCTGTGCAGAACATGCACAGTATTGCATCCTGATGAGTGATGAGGGGACAAAGAAACGGGACAGGAAGCCAAGTAACACAAACGCATACAACACTTTGCCCTTGAACTGAAGGAAATATCTTTAAAGATTTCCAAATTATTTTTCAATTGATTTGGTTGGTTATATTAGTTTGTCACACTTCTGTTTTTACTGTCATTTCTTCTGCAAATGAGTCCTTAACTTTCTATTCCTTTAGTTACATTTTCAGTCAGAACCTCAAACCGAACCATGTGACAGACCCAACTTTTGAATTGATCAACCCTGACCCACTTTAATTTCTTCCATTGTGTGGTCTACAACCCACATGTTTTTAAGATTCTGTTTCTGTAAGTTATGTTTTGTGTCATGAGCCTGTTTCACAACTTCTCGCAAAAAATAGCAGGCTCTGTCTGTGTTGCTCCTATTTGTTATTGTTTGAATCCGGGAAAACAATCTGTATCCCAGTCAGAGGAAAACACCTGAGAAGAATGTTCCAAGTGTCAGAACATGTCACTATGTGTGTTATCTTAACAAAACACTCCGTAAAGGTCAGGGGAAATAAGATGGTAGTGCAGGTCTTTGTGGTTGAATCTGCGGTTGAAATTTACTGCTTGACTGAGAATTATCTGTAAGGTAATTCTGTATCTGTAAGGTAATGTCTGGGGTAAAGAGATGAGAGATGAGGTAGTCAATCAAAAGTCATGTTAAACTCTTTTTGCACACAGTGAGTCCATGCAACTTATATAGTACCACAGTATGAGTCATAATACCCATAAAACTTAGTGGTCAAACAGGAGAATGGTTACAATCCTTTTTCCACAATACATTTTTCCCATAGGGGGTTTTAGAAACACTTAAAATAATGGCCGTGTTTTATGACGTTTTGTGGCATGACGTTTTGATAACCATGTAAATCTCTCTAGGACAAGGTGACTTTTATAAATATATTTGCCTGTGTTAACCCCCCACACCCCCTATATGAAATGATAAATAGTGGCTATCATACAGAACTGCAAATGCCATGATGATCTAGACTTTTAAACTGGAAGAACTTGTCCCGATTGGTGTTTTTAAATCACCGATGAAGGATTTTGAGGCTGATTCCCTGATCTGTCAATGTTTTTAATTAGCTGTTTTATACTCTTGTGAATTCAATGGTTTTTACTAGATTACTAGATTACTAGATGCTTCAAGATGGTGGCCATCTTGAAGCATATGGGGACAGCAGACTGGGTTAGGGAGATAGACTCCAGCCAGTTGGTCTGTGCATGCTCTGAGGATGCAGCTAGGGATGTTGTCTGGGCCTGCCTTGCGAGGGTTAACACGTTAAAATGTCTTACTCACGTCAGCCATGGAGAAGGACACAGTCCTTGGTACCTGGCCATGTCAGTGGCACTGTGTTATCCTAAAAAAAAATGTGTTTAGCTCATCCAAATATTTATATATTATTAATTCCATTCCTTTACTTTAGATTTGTGTGTATTGTTGTGAAATTATTAGATATTAACTATTTAGATATTACTGTTGGAGCTAGAAACACAAGCATTTCGCTACACCTACAATAACATCTGCTAAACGTGTATGTGACCAATTAACTTTTGATTTGAATCTTACTGCCCCTTGTTGTGGAATAATCAGAATTTGTTGGTAACATAGGTAAGATGTTTTATATTCATCATATGTTTGTAAGTTACTTCTCATCAAGAATGTTATTTTTGTATAATACTGTGGCAGGGTTGCAGTATCTGTTCTATGTCAAGACTAAGTTGCATGGGCCGCAGAGAGGGGAGAGGTCAAAGTGTCATCATGTGTAAACATATCTTTTGCTCCACTGTGTCTGTGTGCCAGTCACTCCCTACTTTTCCCATCGGGGAAAGGAGGATGGCAGTGTCTGGAATCATTCTATCCTCTCCGTGAGTTTGTCCAGGATTGGTTGTATTTAGAATTGGTTGTATCTAAATGACAATTTGATATATGCCTGTTGATATGGAGGGTTGGTTTATGGTTTCGGGGTTTGAGTAAGGAGACAAAGCTGAACGATTTATTATGTCTATGCTGTCTGACTATGTGTGTTCTTTGCTATTAAAGCAATGTAGGGGGGCTCTCAGAGAATTCATTGATAGACACTGAATTGTCTGAGAGTCACAGGGTTGTGATAGAGCTCATATAATTAATGAGGGACTTTGATAACTAACTCTGATTTGTGTTGTGGTTTGCTCCCATGATTTGGTAAATAGAGGAAATTTCCACGACACCCTCCTATTTCTAGTCTGTCTAATTAAAGCATTGAAAAAGTTAAGGTGGAATTCCCCCCCAAATATTCTCGTTAGGCCCTTATCATTAATCAATTTTTAGAATATAAACCATTTGCATTTCTAAATCATTTATTGCCTTGACGTCATCGGTGCCCGGGGTACAGTGAAGAACCACTTTGGGTTTTTTGAAGTACTTGATGTTTTCTGTTTTAAAACACATTCAGTGCATTAAATCATTTACATTGTGTTTATATTTAAACACCCTCCAAAAACCAGATCTCAGCTTAGGTGCATTACTTTGTGATTTCATTACACAATCATGGTGTTTTGAGACCTTCTATGTTTACAGTGTACCTGCTGCAGTGGTACATGTTTTATAGCTCAATGAAAAGTAGTATATAATTAACGGAGGACCACACTGGAAATAAGTGTTTTTCATCCTCTGGATTTTCTTGTCCTTAAATGTTTTTTAAAAACTGTACAATGTTTTTTTTTACCCAAAACAAAATCCATCAATTAGGTACGCACTGCTCTTTTTCTTCACTCTTGTCCAAATATACATCATGGGTACTCCCACAACGACTCTCAGCCTCAGCCCATATGTATCAGTGGAGGAGGGAGGTACAAGATCAAAGTTTCGCACACACCTGGTGGAGCAGTGAATGGCTTGATGGCTGAACGACAGGAATAGGCCTACAGTATACTCTATAATATCAAAACTCAGTAAGAAAAGAAACGTACCTTTGTCAGGAACCTGTCTTTCAAAGATAATTTGTAAAAATCCAAATAACTTCACAGATCTTCATTGTAAAGGCTTTAAACACTGTTACCCATGCTTGTTCAATGAACCATAAACAATTAATGAGCATGCACCTGTGAAATGGTCGTTAAGACACTAACAGCTTACAGACGGTAGGCAATTAAGGTCACAGTTATGAAAACTTAGGACACTAAACAGGCCTTTCAACTGACTCTGAAAAACACCAAAAGAAAGATGCCCAGGGTCCGTGCTCATCTGTGTGAACGTGCCTTAGGCATGCGGCAAGGAGGCATGAGGACTGCAGATGTGGCCTGGGCAATAAATTCCAATGTCCGTACTGTGAGACACTTAAGACAGCACTACGGGGAGACAGGACGGACAGCTGATCATCCTCGCAGTGGCAGACCATGTGTAGCAACACCTGCACAGGCCCAGTACATCCAAACATCACACCTGCAGGACAGGTACAGGATGGCAACAACAACTGCCCGAGTTACACCAGGAACACACAATTCCTCCATCAGTGCTCAGACTGTCCGCAATAGGCTGAGAGAGGCTAGACTGAGGGCTTGTAGGCCTGTTGTAAGCCAGGTCCTAACCAGACATCACCGGCAACAACTTCGCCTATAGGCACAAACCCACTGTCGCTGGACCAGACAGGACTGGCAAAAAGTGCTCTTCACTGACAAGTCGCAGTTTTGTCTCACCAGGGGGGATGGTCGGAATCGCGTTTATCGTCGAAGGAATGAGCGTTACATCGAGCCCTGTACTCTGGAGCCGGATCGAGGTGGAGGGTCCGTCATGGTCTGGGGGGTGTGTCACAGCACCATCAGACTTAGCTTGTTGTCATTGCGGGCAATCTTAACGCTGTGTGTTACAGGGAAGACATCCTCCTCCCTCATGTGGTACCCTTCCTGCAGGCTCATCCTGACATGACCCTCCAGCATGACATTGCCACCAGCCATACTGCTCGTTCTGTGCGTGATTTCCTGCAAGACAGAAATGTCAGTGTTCTGCATTGGCCAGCCAAGAGCCCGGATCTCAATCCCATTGAGAACGTCTGGGACCTGTTGGATAGGAGGGTGAGGGCTAGGGCCATTTCCCCCAGAAATGTCTGGGAACTTGCAGGTGCCTTAGTGGAAGAGTGGGGTAAAATCTCACAGCAAGAACTGGCAAATCTGGTGCAATCCATGAGGAGGATATGCACTGCAGTACTTAATGTAGCTGGTGGCCACACCAGATACTGTTACTTTTGATTTTGACCCTCCCCTTTTTTCAGGGACACATTATTCAGTTTCTGTTAGAAACATGTCTGTGGAACTTGTTGAGTTTATGTCTCCGTTCTTGAATCTTGTTTCGATTATACAAATATTTACCCATGTTAAGTTTGCTGAAAATAAACGTAGTTGCTGAGTTTAGTTAAAATTACAGGGAAATGGCTTTGTTATCATTATGCAGGTATATGGGGCGGAGAAAAGGTGGAGATAAAGGGTTGTATGTTTCTCTCTCTCTCTGTTTCATTCTTCTATCGGGTGAAGCTACATGTTCTGCAGCGGTGTTTAATTTCCCTGCTTTGACAATGGCAAAAGTAATGTTCCGACAGCCTGAGTGACAGTTTAGCAGTTGAATTTTAACCACATTTCTCATTAAAAAAGCCCAGACAGGCTAGGTCTGCTTCCCAAATGGTACCCTATTCCCTATATAGTGCACTACTTTTGACCAGCAATCGGGAATTGCAAAATGTTGATTCTGATGTGTGCTTGGGGTTATTGCCTTGCTGGAAGTTCCACTCGCGGCCAAGTTTCAGATTCCTGATGCGACAGAAGAGATACAATCCCTGAGTTTACCGCAGAAGAAACCAACCTCTTACCATTATACCAAGAGGAAAATCCCTCTTGGGCCGAGGCCAGACATTGATTTGGAAGCTGCAGGCAGGCTACTCCTTCATGTGACCATGAGCAACCATTCTTCGGCTCATGTCCGCTATACTGGCAGAGGCAAACAGGTTTTTGGCTAAATACTGTACATTAGAAACGTGTTATAAACATTATGCTGACCATGCTATCACGAGACAGACTTCTTCTTCTTCGAAGCAATTTGATATATTGTCTTGGTGTTTGATTAAGAGGAAGGACTCCTAATGATTCCTTATTTCTGCATGATAGAAAGACATGTTTGACCTACGGTACGGCGTAAATCTATATCAAATCAAACTTTATTCATAGATCACAAGTTAATGCATTTAAAGTTCTTAAAACAAAAGTAAAATAATAAATACATATATAAAAATGACAAAGATATGATAGATGATCTAGACAAAATAAAATGGTAAAATTAAACTGAATAGGGCAAGAAAACAACAGTGAAACCAGAGAGACTGATGGAAGTAAAATAAATAGGGCAAATAAAAAGATATCAGGATGATAAAGTAGCACAATTAAAATCACCCCAAGTAAAAGCACTACTGTCTCTGAGGACCTCAGAAAAGCCTGGTCTCATAGACTAGACATAACATAGTAAACGTAAATCAAGTATACGAAATTAGTATGATATGTTACGTTTTGTATGGTTACATAAGACAGAGATGGTTATGTCTTGGAAATTCTTACACAAGGACACTCAAAGGCAATCTTAAATTAATCATAGTTTATTTGTCAGCGTGCTGGAGAGGTTCCAACCAACTCAATGCATCATAGTACACATGTCAATCAGGAGCTCTGCCTGGGAAATCCCAACAGTTGTCTTATATACGGCTATACGCAGACAAGTTATATTTGCATGATGTAGCATAATTAATCATTACTGTTTTATTTAATTCATGTGACAGACCAATACTGGTTCATAGCACGTGACAGACCAATACCTCACAAGGCTTCTTTTCTCGAAGCTTAGACCTTGAAACTGAGATATCTTTCAAAACAAGGACTGGGCGTACTGCCAGATTTCAGCTACTGATAGTGGGGATTTGTACAGTCAACCACTTGCATGAACACATAAATTGGTTTATAGAACAGCACATGAATTGAACACAGAAATTAGATATAAGAAAAGCACAAACATTAAATGTCCATTACATTCCATCTCATCACTTGTGTGACAATAATCATTACATTTTAATGTAAGCATTTAGTTTTTAGCTTCTATATCAAAATATTCTATACTCCTATTAAAATAACGGAAATCAACACAGAAAAAACCCAGACACTTCATAATTTCAAACCCTTCATTCTGGGTTGTACAATCCAATTATAATGGTAATACTATAATCCATAATAAAGGTTAGACTTCTATTAATGGGAGTGAGTATCAAAAATACACACACATACCAAGAGATCTGTAGATTCAGAGAGGAATAAATCTCTCAATGTTAACCACTGTTTCCATATTTCATACCACCATGACCTATGTTTTCATGAACTGTCCCTGGGACATCAACCTAGTCAAAATATAAAACCCAGTTGTTTAACCTTCAAAAGGTTGGCGCTTGCTCATCAACTCAGTGTTCCACATAATGTAAACAGGTTAAGGGTTTAGATGACCTTCCCCTCAACTTGTTAAGGCACATGGAGCTATGGTGTTGTATCGTTGAATGTCATCTTCTAATTACTTCCACAAAAAACAGTTATCACACTTATCTACAACACTCAAAGGTACAGTACCCATTTGCCCTTTTTAAATGTAGGAAAATATAATATAGCATTCCTACGTGTGGCCTACCTTAGATATGTTAATTTGAAAGATCATACTCTACACATGCTGGTGCACAAACTGGCTGTCAGTCACTTCTGTATATTTGTTGATGTAAAGAGTGAGTTACTCTGTAATCTTAGATAATAATATATTACTTTCCTTTGAGGTTAGTCATTTGATAAATATATATTTCACCATTATTAAGGTAACAACAATAGCATTAGACCAATATCAAATATCCCCTCTGATCAGTTCCTTGCTCATCTCTAATGAGCCATATACAATATGCAGTTTATATAATTAATTTATTAATAACTGAATACTGGCATCCACAGAATGATAGAGTATCAAACAAAAATATATATTCTACTCACCTGGCAACTTGAGAGTAATCACACTGGTTGTTTCAAAGAGCCACACCGCATCAAACTGCAACACCACAGGTTGAGGGAATTATACAGTATTAGACAGTAGCTAAGCCAATCATCAAACAGATTGGAGGAAAACATTGCACCATCCCTACGGTGGAGCATGGTGGTGGCAGCATCAACATTGTTTTAATTTAAAGAAGGTGTAACTGTCTCTGTCAATCAGGGTTGGGGTCAATTCCATTTAAATTCAAGAACTACACTGAAATTCCAATTCCAAATATCTTCAAGGCTTTTCAATGAGGAAAATTTGGAATTGGTGTACTTTCTGAATATAGTGGAATTAAAATGGAATTGACTCCAACCCTGCTGTCAATAAGACAGCACAACTGGGATATACATTTACATAATCTAGTCATTCTGTTTTTATCCTCACCAACATGAAATCAACTTAACTATGCTTCAATTTCTTAATAGAAATCCTGTTCTGCATTAGCATTGGTAAACATAAAAATCAACTGAATGAAAGGAAACACATGAAACTTTATAGAAAGACACAGGATCACTCACTCATCTACAGAGCATGTCCACAGAATGAGACTGGTCAGAAAATGACCATGCAAATACCATGGACTGATGTGATAATAACAATTTCACAAGCAGAATGCAGGAGTTGAGACTGAAGGTTGACAGGGAAGGTCATGTAACTTCTCTATGTAAGCAGGGAATAGATTTGGTGATTTAGAGACATTCAGTATGTTGATGAGATTATGATAATAATAATAACAATAATAATTTGTTTGGTGCTTGTCTTTGTCCTATATCCCCTCTGACCTCTGCAGTATTTCCGTGTTCATCTGTTATGAAAAGTAGTACACAGTTCATATGTACGTAATTAATCAATAACTCAGTACTGACATCCACAGCATGATAGATCAGAATAAACAGGGTAAGTGTCTACCTGATACATGTCTTTAATACATCTAGCAATTATTTCTTCATTTAAAAATGTTTATTTGACAAAAATCTATTTCAACAAGCAATTTGGGACATACCAACCATACCCTAAACATAAGATATGATCAGTAACACATTTACACACATTCTCCATAAGACTAGCATGAGTGATGATGCATACCAAACTTCATTTTTAAAGTATGTTACATTTTAATGATATCTTATGGAGGAGATAGAGAGAACCCAGAGAGAAAATGTCCAAAATGACTTCCTTCTGAGGGTGAAAAAGATACATTTTAAGGATGATTCTGATATCGGAATATTTCATTATCTGGCCACTACTAGTAAAACGTTAAATGCTAATAAATGAGTTATAATGCCACTTATAATGCCAAATGAATTACAAGTAACTACTTTAACTATTCCTAGTAAATTAGACTTTGTAGTAAATTAGATAAACAGTAAATTGGCTTAGAGTGAGCAGTCCAGCTCAGAAGCAGTTCAGGGGTCGATGGTAGAGATCCTTCTGGCGATGTCACTCATTTGGAGCTACAGTTCTCATCTGGGAGATATGCGAGAAAAAAACAACAACAACGTTAATGGAGGTGTGTCACTGAATTCACATTTAGAATATGTTTGTCTCTATGGTCAAACTTGAACTTGTTGCAAATTATTTCATTAGATTGTGAGTTGTATATAACTCTTGATGTTCATATATTAGCAGAGATAAATTAGTGACATCAAAAGATGTCTTTACCTGCACTACTACTGGTGTGGTCTGGCCAGGACAGTGTAAACAACATTGGCAGCATCCTTTGGCTCTTTATCGCCATCCAGTGGTACATTTGTAACTTGAATCTGGTCCAGACTGGGAAGAAAAGAGGAATGGACATTTGAAGTCGGAAGTTTACACACACTTATGTTGGAGTCATTAAAACTTGTTTTTCAAACACTCCACAAATGTCTTGTTAACAAACTATAGTTTTGGCAAGTCAGTTAGGACATCTACTTTGTGCATGACACAAGTACTTTATCCATTAATTGTTAACAGACAGATTATTTCACTTATAATTCACTGTATCACAATTCCAGTCAGTCAGAAGTTTACATACACTAAGTTGACTGTGCCTTTAAACAGCTTGGAAAATTCCAGAAAATGATGTCATGGCTTTAAAGCTTCAGATAGGCTAATTAACATAATTTGAGTCATTTGGAGATGTACCTGTGGATGTATTTCAAGGCCTACCACTCAGTGCCTCTTTGCTTCACATCATGGGAAAATCAAAGGAAATCAGCCAAGACCCAGAAAAAAATTGTAGACCTCCACAAGTCTGGTTCAATCTTGGGAACAATTTCCAAATGCCTGAAGGTACCACGTTCATTTGTACAAACAATAATACGAAAGTATAAACACCATGGGACCACGCAGCCGTCATACCGCTCAGGAAGGAGACGCGTTCTCTCTCCTAGAGATGAACGTACTTTGGTTCGAAAAGTGCAAATCAATCCCAGAACAACAGCAAAGGACCTTGTGAAGATGCTGGAGAAAACAGTTACAAAAGTATCTATATCCACAGTAAAACGAATCCTATATCGACATAACCTGAAAGGCCGCTCTGCAAGGAAGAAGCCACTGCTCCAAAACCGCCATTAAAAAAGCCAGACTACGGTTTGCAACTGCACACGGGGACAAAGATCTTACTTTTTGGAGAAATGTCCTCTGGTCTGATGAAACAAAAATAGAACTGTTGGCCATGATGACTATCGTTATGTTTGAAAGCGGGAGGCTTTCAAGCTGAAGAACACCATCTAAACCGTGAAGCATGATGTGGGTGGTAGCATCATGTTGTGGGGTTGCTTTGCTGCAGGAGGGACTGGTGCACTTCACAAAATAGATGGCATCATGAGGTAGGAAAATGATGTGGCTATATCGAAGCAACATCTCAAGACATCAGTCAGGAAGTTAAAGCTTGGTCGCAAATGGGTCTTCCAAATGGACAATGACCCCAAGAATACTTCCAAAGTTGTGGCAAAATGGCTTAAGGACAACAAAGTCAATGTGTTGGAGTGGCCATCACAAAGCCCGGACCTCAATCCTATAGAAAATTTGTGGGCAGAACTAAAAAAATGTATGCAAGCAAGGAGGCCTAAAAACCTGACTCAGTTACACCAGCTCTGTCAGGGGGAATGGGCCAAAATTCACCCAACTTATTGTGGGAAGCTTGTGGAAGGCTACCCAAAACGTTTGACCCAAGTTAAACAATTTAAAGGCAATGTTACAAAATACTAAGTGATTGTAAACCTCTGACCCACTGGGAATGTGATGAAACCTCAAATAAAACATTTTCTCTACTATTATTCTGACATTTCACATTCTTAAAATAAAGTGGTGATCCTTACTAACCTAAGACAGGGAATTTATACTCTGATTAAATGTCAGGAATTGTGAAAAACTGAGTTTAAATGTATTTGACTAAGGTGTATGTAAACTTCTGACTTCAACTGTAGGTAATGCAATGTGCCACTGGTCTGTATGTCAGAAAGAGGAAGAGAGAAGGATAAGACTGAGAGAGGAGATGCATGAGCAGGAAGGGAGAGGGTAGGAGGAGAAAGAGGAAGGAGAGTGTATAAGGGAGAGGAGAGAAGGAGAAAGGTGAGTAGAACGGGGAGAGAGGGGGTAAGAAGAAGAGAAAAGAGGAAGATCGAGGGGAGAGGGTAGGAGGAAGTGAGAGATGGAGGATGGTTGGTTACCTTGGGATCCTGGAGTAATGCACAGTGATATAGTTGAGGATGCTGTCTGCCTCTGTGCAGGGTGGAGCATCCTTCAGGGGTACGATGGAGGGATGGGCCCTCTCATACACCTCCTCTGGCTCCTCCTATCAAACACAGAGAAAATAGGGGGATTCCTATGAGAGGACTGAAGAAGGGTTGATGTCACTTCAATAGAGAGAACCCAAACCTGGGTTTAAAATGTGTCCGAATGATGGGGTTGTAACTACCCCTGATGTATTTACATGGTAGGTGCAGTGTCATTAAAGTGTAGGTACATATTGTTACCTTTGATCTTTCAAAAGAAGATGGGAATCCAATCTTGAGGAATTCTAATGGCATGACCTGATTATTACAAGTGGAACATGGTGTTTCCCTCTAGTGGTGCAGAGTGGGTGTTGTTGTTTAACCTACCGGGATGTCAGACATCTTGCCAGTCCTCAACTGAAGGGTCTGCTGGACTGACTCGTAGAACAGGGTGTCAGCTGTCACCGATGGCCTCTGTTATTCCATATAAATACAACCAATGACAATTCTTTGTTAAATATTTTTCTATATATTATTTCATCACATAATGGCTAGGCTATATTGATGCCAATGCTTGGAGGAGGAAGAGTCAAGTACCTTCTTGTTTTCCTCTGGATATTCCATGTCTACTCTGTGCATGTTTTTGCTGTGAAGAAGGCAGATAGATACAACATATTGATTTCCACAATCAAATGAAGTGTCTAGTAACACTGATTCGGGCCAATGTTCCTGAGGTCCCCTGCCTTCCATAGACCATCATAGTGTTGAAAGGTGTAGTGCGTCACCTGATCATGACGGCCACAGTGAGAGTGATGAGACCAGCAGACACGCCCACAGCTGAGGCCAGGGCGATAACCTTCAGTCTGCCTGCCAATCAGAGAGCAACAACTGGTTCAGTCTGAGTAAATCTGACAGTAGTCACCATCATAGAGGGGAGAATGGGGATGTTTGGGTTAATGACAGTGAGAGTGAAGGAGAGGAAAGAGATGGTCAAGAAGAATGAGAAGAAAATAGGGACAGAAAGATTGACAGACATAGACAGGAAGACAGACAGAGCAAAATATCCAGCTTTTGTCGGCTCCATTAATCAATTATCAAATCTCTAGAGTTCTGTTATCTGATATCAAAGTTCAGCTCTTCTTCCCCTTTTACAGTTAGTGAAAGTTATCCATATATGACTCACAGGTCAGAGAATTGAAATCAGAAAGTCTCTGGGATCGTGAGTGGGAAGACTGAGGGGCATACAGTGACACATTTAGGTAGGGTGTCTTGCCAAACATGTCTGTGAGACAGACATTACATTTACAGTAGTGATTAAATAAGAAACACACAGGCAGAAGCCATCTGGGTCACTGAGTTCAGACTCCCCACCTCCTACTCTAACCTCCCTCCATCCTGCCCAGTCCACTGACCTCTGACCCTGACAGTGAGGACAGGCGAGCTGTGGACGCCGATACGGTTGCGTGCCTCGCAGTAGTACTGGCCGCTCTCCCCGGGGCTGACCTCAGCGAAGGTGTAGCTTGGGCCCGATCGCGTTACCCAGGCGTCAGCCGCATTGATCCTGAACCACGTGTAGTTGTCCACCGCCGGGTTGGCCTGGCTGCTGCAGGTCAGAGTCAGAGGACGGCCCGCGTCGATCACACTGGAGGGCTGCGCAAACACAGACGTGTTCTTAGGGGCATCTGGGAGAGAGGGGAGAAGAGGAGAGGTGTGGGGGGGGCATGCAGAGAGAGAGAGAGAGAGAGGGATAGGGGAGAGGATAAAAATGGTGGCATGGAGGGGAGTGAAAGAGAGAAAGGATAATATGATAGACAGACAGGCAGCCAAGGGCAGAGAGAGGGGTGAGAGAGAGAGGAGAAGGAGGGAAGGGGGGAGTAGACCCACAGGCAGCCAAGGGCAAAGAGAGATGAGAGAGAGAAGAGAAGGGGAAAAGGGGGGGAGTAGACCAACAGGGAGTCAAGGTGATGGAGGAGAGAGAGAGAGGGAGAAAAACAAGGAAAGTTAAACAAATATTTAGAGAGATAGAAAGATGTTTGAGAAATTACAAAACAGAGGGGGCGAGAGGGATCGAGAGAGAAAGAGAGAGAGACACTGACAGAGACAGGTAGATTGATTGGTTCCTCCACAGTGCAGAAAGGAGTTTAGGTGTCATTTTGCATACAGAGGAACCTGAGCAGCACACAGGCTCCACACACACTCCTGCTCACCTTAACACACTCCTGAGGTTGGACATACACTGAGTGGACAAAACATGACATAGACTGACCAAGTGAATCCTATGATCCCTTATTGGTCACCTGTTAAATCCACTTCAATCAGTGTAGATGAAGCGGTGGAGGCAGGTTAAAGAAGGATTTTTAAGGCTTGAGACAATTGATACATGGATTGTGTATGTGTGCCACTCAGAGGGTGAATGGTCAAGACAAAATATTTAAGTGCCTTTGAACAGGGTACGGTAGAAGGTGCCAGGCACACCAGTTTGGGTGTGTCAAGAACTGCAGCACTGATGGATTATTCACGCTCAACAATTTCCTGTGTGTATCAAGCATGGTCCACTACCCAAAGTACATCCAGGCAACTTGACACAACTGTGGGAAGCATTGAGGTCAACATAGGCCAGCATCCCTATGGAATGGTTTTGACACCTTGTAGAGTCCATGGCCCGACAAATTGAGTCTGTTCTAAAGGAATGTGTTCCTAATGTTTTGTACACTCAGTGTACACCATATCTCTCTCTTGGAATAGAAGAGCTTGCAAAATGACCACAGTATTTTCATCAATTTACAGTGTGCGGTCAGGAACCATTATCAGATTTCTTGACCGTTTCATAACATTATCAGCTACAGTGTTATATCTGTACAATCCAGGCAACAATTCAGACCAGTGGACAGCCAGCCATTATTTGAACATTACTTATACAGAAGATTTTAGAGAAATCTTGTTGTTCTACTTACAGAGAATGGCGAGGGTGAAAACAGAGGAGCTGCCCTGTCCATGCTGGTTCCAGGCCGTGCAGTAGTACTGTCCTCCGTTCTGTGAGCGGACGCTGGGGAAGGAGAGGTTCTGTGTTGACCCTTTGGCCCAGGTCTGACCCCCCATGATCTTGAACCAGGCATAGCGGTCCACTGGGGGGTGGGCCTTGCTGCTGCAGGTCAGGTTGACAGAGTAGCCTTCCTTGATGTCTCCTGTTGGACTAACCAACACCTTGGTGCTCTTTGGAGAGTCTGGACAACAAAACAATACATTATTGTGATGATGTATTCGCTTAGCAGAGTAGTAACATAAATTGCAGGTATGAAAAGTAGAGTTATGCAGTGACAATTTAAGAAGTCAAAATGCCCTTGTGGACATTGTGGAAAGTGTACTGTAACTTCCTGTTGTAGGCCTTGTGACAAATGATGCCCCCATAGTTGCTAAAATAAACATATTACCCAATCATGATTGACCAAGACTACCCTCACAGACAGTGTCATGAACTACTGGCAGTTTGGCACTTGGTCATGTGAAAGATGAATAGATGTTCAATCTTTACAACAGTAATATACTTGTATTCCCTATAGTAGGCAATAACTTAATATGACCATATCAGACTCACTAGCTATACACTAATTGTTGTATTGACCATAGAACTAGAATTCCAATTCCATGGTATCAACTGCTTCCAAAACCATACCGCAAGCAATGTTTGTCTAAAAACACTAAATACGCACTGATAATGTATAGACATGCATAGATACCAACAGCCAGCCCTTACATGTGACGTTGAGCAGGACAGGTTTGGACCTCTCTGTACCAAGTGGGTTGCGTGCCACACAGAAGTACTCTCCCCGGTCGGTGTGGGACACCCTCTTCAGGTGGAGCTGGGGTCTGAAGCTGTCTGGAATGCTGCCACTCTCCCTGTCCTTAAACCAGGCGTAGCTCTCCACCACCGGAGCCCCACTGCTGTTGCAGGTCATAGTCACAGAGACCCCCTCCACTACCACACCCATGGGACTCACCTCAATCACTGTGGAACGAGGAGCATCTAGGGGATGTTGGGGAGAGCGAAGGAGAGAGAGTTACTACACTGTTGGAGCTAGAAACACAAGCATTTTGCTATTCCCGCAATAACATTTGCTAAACATGTGTATGTGACCAATAAAATAGGGTTTGATTTAAGAGGTGAAGATAATGAAAAGAAGAAAATGAAATGGGAAGATGGAGAGAGAGAGAGAGAGAGAGAGAGAGAGAGAGAGAGAGAGGGAGAGAGAGAGAGAGAGAGGGAGAGAGAGAGAGAGAGAGAGAGAGAGAGAGAGAGACGGGGGCGAGAGAGAGAGAGAGAAAGAGAGAGAGAGAGAGAGAGAGAGGGGAGAGAGAGAGAGAGAGAGGGGAGAGAGAGAGACCGGGGAGAGAGAGAGAGAGAGAGAGAGAGACGGGAGAGAGAGAGAGAGAGAGAGAGAGAGAGAGAGAGAGAGAGGGGAGAGAGAGAGAGAGAGAGAGAGACGGGGGGAGAGAGAGAGAGAGAGAGAGAGAGGGGAGAGAGAGAGTGAGAGAGAGAGACGGGGGAGAGAGAGAGAGAGAGAGAGAGAGAGAGAGAGAGAGAGAGAGAGAGAGAGAGAGAGAAAGAGAAAGAGGGGAGAGCGAGAGAGAGAGAGAGAGAGAGAGAGAGACAGGGGAGAGAGAGAGAGAGAGAGACGGGGGATAGAAAGTAAATACTAACTGAAACCTATAAGGTCATGAAAATTCAAACGTCAATCACGCATAAACACTACTCACGTCCCAGAGCCAAGGCCAGCGGCGGAGACTGGACATTCTGTGGGGGGATTGGGCGACAGGTGTAGGTACCAGCGTGCTGGCTGTCAAAGTTGTAGATGGTCAGCCACTTCTCAGGTGATCCCAGGTTGATGCCGTTCCTGTAGAGAGCAAGACTCCTCCCTTCTGCAGCACAGCCTCTGGCCATACAGCCCAGGTACACTGTCTCTCCTGACCCAAACATGTTGGCTGTCCTCGCAGGATGGACCTGAACCTGAAGCTCTGGGAGCAACACAGACAAAGAGAATTATGGAACAACATTCAACGAATATAACTAATTTGTTTACCTAACATCATATTCCTCTGTGCTATGACGCAAGGCGTTGATATAGCCTCAACAGCTGTGTGTATTAGAGACAGTTACTGTATGTGTATGTCCTGGAATAATTGTGGCTCGGAGAAGCATGTATCACAGTGAACATGGTAAATGTCAATGGATATGCTCCACAACATGCTACAATGAATACATTTCAAGCACAGATTAACATGGGATTTATAAAGATTTAATCAAATGAACCAAAATTACAAAAGCTGTTTTGATATGCAGGATAGATGACTGACCTGTGACAAAGAGCGAGACGGTGTCCGGGGAGGTCCATCGTCCCTGTGGGTGGTCTGTCTCAAACCTGAAGTGGTACTGTCCAGCATCGCCAAGGTTCACGTTGGTGATCTGGATCCCACAGCTTTTATGGCTGCCTGTATACTTTGTCCTTCCTCTATAAGACATGCTAACCAAGCTGGAGTCAGAGTGGTGGGCAAAATCCCTCCGGCCAGAGACCCTGAACCACATCACCCTCCTGACAGTGTGTCCTGATGGGTAGTCATACCAACAAGGGAGAGTGACAGTGGTCCCAGCCCAGACACAGATCTCTCTCCGGGTGAAGGACACAGTCCACTTGCTACCCCCAGAGCCTGGAAGAAAACACAAACATTACTGATGAAGCCAATAATGTGTGCAGGGTGTCCTCATGTGCTGCCTGCTGCTGACTGTCTGTCTCACAGATCAATACCATATAAATAACCTGTGCGCAATGCAAGGACACCTGGGTAACTTTAGAAGTATAAGCACAGAACAGAATGATTTTAGAACATAGGCCATAGGCTACTGAAGTGGCATTTAATAAAATGCCGGTAACTAAGGTGCAATAAGTTGTATTATGCAGTTACCTGGTAAAGCGGTGAGGATGGCGCTCAATGCAAACGCAACTGTTAACATGTCTCCGCACAAGCCCTACAAAGTCAAATTCAACCAGAGAGTGAAAATTGATATGAGTGAACAGAAGGAACGAAAGCAACGATCAGCATCAACATCATCATGACCAATAGATCACCGAAGACCCACCTCGCCAGGTGTCCTTGTCCTCCTTTCTCACAGAGTAGCCAGGAAAGTCAGTCTGCGCACCGGGCAATCGGTGTCTATTATTATGAGGACGCAGGTCGCGGAATTTGTTTGTGAGGCTGACCCAACCTAGGATAAGATAGAAGAGGAGGCGGGGACGGGTCAGTCTCGAGTCTCTAGCCATCACCTCTAACCATGTCGAATCATGCTCCTGCCGAGCTCTCCTCCACAACCCGCTTTAGCTCCGATTATGCAACCTGGACTCATGGGTAGACGTAAGAAAGTAAACGAAAATCCGGGACGCTCAAATTAGTAAATTACGTTTGGTATGGTATGTATTAATTTGTAGTTATCCATAATCTATTTCATATGATATGTTATGAATTCCAATTTGTTGTGGCTAAAGTTAAACTCTAACATTAGCTAGGTGGCTAGCATAAGCTAGGCTAGGGGTTAGGGTTAGGGTTAAGGTTAGGGGTGTAGTGCTGCCGGAGTGCAAAGGAGAGGTGCTAAATCTAAACATATTTTTTATTTGAGATTCTTCAAAGTAGTCACCTTACCTTGGTGGCATTCTTGGTATTCTCTCAACCAGCTTCATGAGGTAGTCACCTGGAATGCATTTCAATTAACAGGTATGCCTTGTTAAAAGTTAATTTGTGGAATTTATTTCCTTCTTAATTAATGTGTTTGATCCAATCCATTGTGATGTGACAAAGTAGGGGTGGTATACAGAAGATAGCCCTATTTGGTAAAAGACCAAGTCCATATTATGGCAAGAACAGAGCAAATAAGCAACGAGAAAGACAGTCCATCATTACTTTAAGACATTAAAGTCAGTCAATATGGAACATTTCAAGAACTTTAAAAGTTTCTTCAAGTGTAGTTGCAAGAACCATCAAGGGCTGTGAAGAAACTGGCTCTCATGAGGACCCCCACAGGAAAGGAAGACCCAAAGTTACCTCTTCTGCAAAGGACAAGTTCATTAGAGTTACCAGCCTCAGATTGAAGCCCAAATAAATGCTTCACAGAGTTCAAGTAACATACACATCTCAACATCAACTGTTCAGAGGAGACAGAGTGAATCAGGCCTTCATGGTCGAATTTCTGCAAAGAAACCACTACTATAGGACACCAATAATAAGAAGAGACTTGCTTGGGCCAAGAACCACGAGCAATGGTCATTAGACCGGTGGAAATCTGTCCTTTGGTCTGATGAGTCCAAATTTTAGATTTTTGGTTCCAACCACCAAGTCTTTGTGAGATACAGAGTAGGTGAACAGATGATCTCTGCATGTGTGGTTCCCATCGTGAAGCGTGGAGGAGAACGTGTGATGGTGTGGGGGTGCTTTGCTGGTGACACTAGCAGTGATTTATTTAGAATTCAAGGCACACTTAACCAGCATGGCGACCACAGCATTCTGCAGCAATACGGCAACCCATCTGGTTTGCGCTTAGTGGGACTATCATTTTTTTTCCAACAGGACAATGACTCAAAACACACCTCCAGGCTGTGTAAGGGCTATTTGACCAAGGAGGGTGATGGAGTGCTGCATCAGATGATCTGGCCTCCACAATCACCCGACCTCAACCCAATTGAGATGGTTTGGGATGAGTTGGACCACAGAGTGAAGGAAAAGCAGCCAACAAGTGCTCAGAATATGTGGGAACTCCTTCAAGACTGTTGGAAAAGGATTCCCCATAAAGCTGGCTGAGAGAATGCCAATAGTGTTCAAAGCTGTAGTCAAGGCAAATGGTGGCTTCTTTGAAGAATCTAAAATATAACATATATTTTTATTTGTTTAACACTTTTTTTGTTACTACATGATTCCATATGTGTTAATTCATAGCGTTGATGTCTTCACTATTATTCTAGAATGTAGAAAATAGTTTTTAAAAAACAACAACACTTGAATGAGCACTGTAGGTGTGTCCAGACATTTGAAGGGTACTGTTTAACAGCCTAGAGGTAGGTAAATGGTGATTTCTTCCCTGTCTTCTCTCTGGCGTTGTCGATAATGATGCCGAACAATAGTCTACGTGTGCACACACGTGTGTCTGCCTCGATATTCATAAAACTCCAAGGACCCCCTCTTGAACTGTGGAACCCAGAACAATTTGTGACCACTACTGTATGTATTTGTATTTTCATTAGGCTATAGCCTACACATAATTACACCACATACAGTAATCACAGGCCTATTAGGCTACAGGCCTACTGAAGGATTATTGTTGTTTGTTTCTGAACGGGCCAAATGGCTGAGCTACCCTTCAGCTATCCTCCAGCACCACAAGTTGGTTAAACTTTATTAACATAATTGTGCGATCCTGGCGCTGTCCTTTCAACACCACGAAGGGTGCTACAATTGCTTAAAATGACATCTCATCAAAATCTGTTGCCTACGCCTAATGGTAATTTTCATCACTTATTATTATTATTATTATTACAAATAGAAGATTATTACTTCTCAAAATGGTGCTCGTTTAGTAGTTAGATCAATGCTGAATCAATGTCTAGATCACATAATTATTCATTTTCATTTTACAGAACAGAATATAATACTATAGCATAGTAGGCCTTTATCATTACTGTTACATCAAAAACACCACCTCATCTCTAATGAGATATTAGGATGGTTAGCCTGAGCTGAATAGTCCCCCAAAAATGATGTGTCAAAACTCAACAGAGTTCGTCGCTAGGCAGGATATATACTTTGAAACAAAATACAAGAAAGGCTAATAGTTTGTTAGCACCATTGTCTCTAATTCACTTAGAAACAGCAATGATTATGATCAATCAAATGATTGACACGGAGAAGCAGTTTGGACTTTTCACTGGTAAAACATGAATAATTATCATTCACGATTGACAGTGATGATAGCCTATTTTGAAATTAGGTAGCCTAAGCCTGTTTGATGGTATTAAAAACAAAACATGTTCTTTAAACAAAATGTGTGGGCATAGCCAGATGTTGCAATTGGAGGATGCATTTTATGCATATTCTAAAATGATAGGCTATTCCATTGGCTACATCTGTCAGTACAAACTTTTGATTGATGAAAACATGTTATTTTTGTGCTCCCTCACCTAACAAAATAGCACTACACCACTGGTTAAGATTAGGGTTATTATTTAGGTTAAAGGGTTAAGGTTAGGGTTAGGGGAAGGGTTAACGTAAACTCACGTAAACTCGTACATTGCCTTGGTCTGTACAATTGCCCTTATTATAGCGCCCCAAAAACGTAATACTTCCAGATCAACTGTAATGTCAATACCATTGTAAAGCACAATTTCTCCCCTTTCCAACAGAATCAATTACGTGACCTAAACGCTGCCTGTTTCTGCATAATTCAAGCATCGGGTCTTTTTTTTAAATGGCGGGTGGGGAAGCGAAAATAATGCGTGATAGTGAGAAGGAGAATGTTGTGTGGGAAAATGGCTTTTTTTCACTCGATCTGTCCAATTTATCACCTTATCGCCTCTAAAATGTAAATATATCAATATAAAGAGTTTATATAATGTGTCATTACATACCTATTTTAAGGTTTGTGTCAAATTTGAATCGGGATTTTAGGGCGGTGCTAAAGTGATCTTAGAAGTAAACAGCGGCTTTGAGAATGATGATCGCATGCAATGATGACGAAAAAAATGACTAGGTATCCCCCCGTCACTGACCATTTCTTGTTTTGAAAGGATGATAGAAGTGCTACACCTGGTGGAGAGAGATTGTAAGACAGAAATAGTTGCTTTATGCGTGCTGTACGTTACGACATGACATGTCAAGATGTAATTGAGGGTCCGTTTTCTCAACTTTTCTCCAATACTATAGAGCCATTACCATGTCGATCAAGGCTTGAATAGAAACCTAGTTCACACCCCCGATTTTGAAGTCAACACAGTCGCTACAGTCCTATTCGTTTTCTTTGTAGCCTCGTTTGAATGTTCCGTTTGCCACATTTGTACGGAATGGGGTGAGTTTACGTTAGCTAAAATGTTAAATAGTTGCAAAGTAGCTAAAAGGTAGAAAGTAGTAGCAAAGTTGCTAATTAGCTAAAATACTAAAGTTGCTGGACATTTGAGTTATACTTTTGTAACCATACGAAACTTAACATACTAATTTCAGCGTCCCAGATTTTTGTTTACTATGTGGTGTCTAGTATATGAGACCAGCCTGGTCTATTAATCTATTAACTGAAACTTTACTCCCGTTCCAGTGACTGCTCAGTCAAATGTGGCAGCGCAATCAATTTCCCGCTGCTGACACACGATCCATTGTTTACAACTCACCAACCCTACAGCAAGGG